>NC_056728.1:1613963594-1614148007 GCF_019279795.1 Protopterus annectens
AGTTTGGACTGAAGTTAACCTCCTGTGTTCCAGTTTCTACTGTTAAAATGTTACATTTTAACAGTTACCATAGTGCATGTGCATTTCTGTTATATTCCAGTAAGGTATGCTGTAGTTACATTTTATGCACAACCACTTTATAAAATATCTTTTCAGTAGACATGTCTGTACAAACCTAGTTTGATATGTACATGACATACAGTTCTAATACATTTGTAACATGAGCATCTTGTATGAGTCACGTTAATATTCACAAATGACATGTAATTATTTACAAAATTCCAGATAGCTGTGCTGGTAGTATCTCACTTTGTCACACTTCTTTCACTCCTCGAAGACTCAGGCAAATTTTTCAAGTGATCTCATACAAGCCAAAAGGAATAACAAAGGCTGACCCCTCTCTACCGTTGGGAGTCAAGGACACCTGCCAGTTGCCCTCTGTAAGATCAGTAATGGTAAGATACATAGCCTCACCCAGCTGCTCTACGGCTTCACCTTTCCTAGGCATGGGGTAAGCATTTGAATCTTTGTGACTGTTTAGTTTCCTGTAGTCCACAGAGAACATGGTGTTGCCATCGTTCTTTGGTATCAGCACCAGTGGGGAGGCCCAGGGA
Source organism: Protopterus annectens (assembly GCF_019279795.1). NCBI lineage: Eukaryota > Metazoa > Chordata > Ceratodontiformes > Protopteridae > Protopterus > Protopterus annectens. The sequence goes on from NC_056728.1 coordinate 1,613,964,209, forward strand.
CTGCTGGACTCCTGGATTACCCCCGGTTCCAACATTTCCTCCCTTAGAGTCTGTGACTATCTCAGGCACCCTATAAGGGGTCTGCTTAATAAGCCTTTGGGGTCCTGTGTCCACATGGTGCTGCACCAGGTGGGTACACCCTGATTTCCGTCTGAATATGCCCCCAAAATCCTGTAACACTGGATTTCTCAAACCTATGAAGGGGATAGCTGCTGAGACATAGCTACCCCTTCCACTGAGTTGTCAGTCTGAGCCTCACTGAAGAGATCAGATCAGTCACCAAATTCCCCTTAGACTCCTTCTGCCAGCAACTGTAAATGCTCTATCATGGTAAGGTTTCATTGTGTTAACATGGTACAGTTTCTGCCCATACCTCCTGCCTAACAGTTCTACCGTGTAGTTAACATCACTGGCTTTCCTTACCACTTTGAAGGGTCCCTCCCAAACTGCCTGCAACTTGTTGTGTCTAACAGGAATGAAAGCCATTACCTGCTACCCCACAACATAATCTCTATCTCAAGCGTTCCTGTCTTACCAGACCTTTTTCTGCTGTTGGGCTTCTGCCAGGTTCTCCTGGGCCAAGCCCATGAGGGAGGAAACCGGAGCACCTGGAGAAAAACCCACACGAGGACGACATGCAAACTCCGGACAGAAGGTACCCCAGCCTAGACTCAAACTGGAAAACCTCTTGCTGTGAGGCAACAGTGCTGCCACTGCATCGTCCTCCCTGTAAGCAAACAACAGATGGGGCAAATATTTGTCCCACTTATTCTTAAACTGGTCTGCAAATGCCCGCAGCATGGTCTTTAGTGTTGAGTTTAGTCTGGGAGTGGTAGGGGTGGTCTTTAGGTACTTCACCCCATAGTGTTCCCACAGACATGCCAGCAGATCTGAAGTGAAATTGGCACCTCTGTCAGTATTTCTTTTGTGAAACCTACCCTGGTGAAAATCTGTAATAAAGCATTTGCCACCTTTTCTGCCTCGTTGGAGGATAGAGCCACTGCCTCAGGGTATCTGGTAGCATAATCTGCTACCACTAGGATATACTTTTTCCCAATGGTACTTGGGGTACTCAGAGGCGCCACAGTATCCATAGCTACCCTCTGAAATGGCTCCTTAATCACAGGCAAAGGCACCAAAGGAGCTTTGACCTTGTCTCCTCCCTTGCCTACCTTTTGACACTGGTCACGGGTTCTGCACTACACTGTTACATCCTTGGAAATCCTAGGCCAATAAAAGTTATGCATAATATGTCTCTTGGTACACTTTATCCATATGACCTGCAAAGGGAATTTCACGGAGTATGGCTTGAAGTGCCAGATGGTAGGCTCTGGGTACTACCAACTGCTGTATTCTCTCAGCCTCTAGCTCCCCTCAGGGGTCTACTCTCTATACAGTAACCCTTTGTCCTAGTGTACAGATTCCCCTTTTCACTAAGAATCAGGTGCCATACTGGCCACCTCCCTCAAGTCTCAAACTCTCTGTTTGTAACCCTTCCCAGCTCCCCTTCCACAGGAAGTCTGGTATTCACTGACAGCAATACCTCACAGTCAGCCTAGGTACTACTACTCACTTTTGCCTTGCAGTCACTCTGTCCAGGGGAACATCAGTACCCACAAGCAGCTGTGGCTCCCCTTCAGTCTCACTGCTACAGGGTAGTTCCCTCTCTGAAGTAGCCACCTCACCCATCCTGACTTCAAGTGTGCAGTCTGGGTTCCCCCCAGGCTACCAGACCCACATGCTTATCTCCAAGCCTGACTGTGTGTAACTGCTTGCACACAAGGTAGTGTGTTATCAGAATCATTCCTGATCAGGACATCTGCAGGGATATCCTCAAACAGACGTACTTGCTTGCTTGCTTCCTTTTCCACTCTCCCTGTCATGGTGAACCCTACCCAAAGGTATTTGGAATTGGGTCCCTCCTAAAGCACTGACTGGAGTAGACTGCTCAAGCAAGTAATGCTCCTCTTTAAGCATTGCAGGCTGCACAATAGTTAGGTCAGAGGCTGTCTCTCTCTTAGCAGTGGTCTGTTTCCCATCTATTAAGATAGGATATAACCTGTTGCGTTAGTTTGCTACCCTTGTCTCCAGACAACTTACTTCTGGTATTCCATCATTCCCACTTACTGGCTCCCTCACCTTTTGTTCCCCACCTTGCATCCGTGGATGTTTGTATACTACATGTCCCCACTGGTTTCATTTAAAACATGTAACCCTTGATTCTGGCCATGTACCTGAACTAGTGGCTTCCGCTGCTACTAGCATACTCTCTTGGGGCAGTTTAGGCTGCGCACCATGAGTTCTCCTAGTCCCATATGCAGCACTGGGTATCCCTTTCCCGTGCAGTGATGCCCTACTTGCTAGGTATAGGTCTCCCTTTTTCCCTAACTCATCTGCGGTATTACATTTTTGTCTGCTAACCAGATTCTCATGTCATCAGGCTAAGTGCTTGTTCCCTCACCAAAATGTCTTCCACTTCATCAGAAGTGGTGACCTGTCATCGACTCACCCATCTATGAAAATAAGTGCTTAACTCATTAAGATATTCACACACACTTTCATTTGCCACGTCTATGCTCACAAAACTTTTTTCTATAAGCTTCAGGTGTTAACTTAAAACATTCTAATAAAAAAAAATTTAACAGTATTATAATTTAGGCAGTCAATATCAGACAATTTAGAAACAGCAGTTACTGCTTTACCATGGAATAAGGGGGGTCAGGAACCGTAGCCAGAGCCCTTGGTCAGTATTATACTGTTTACAAGTAATCTCCGTGGTATCCCCGAAGTCTCAAAACAACCCACTAAAGTGCAGTGGTTCAAAAACAAAACAGTGTAAGAAACTTCTCTGTGTGGAAGATTTTCAGTCCATATATTTCTAGTTAATCACTGTATATTAATCAGATCAGACAATAGTAGTAGAGTAAACTCATCAAGTCAAAAAGTAATAATAGAAAATATATAATTCTACAGCATTACTAAGTATTCGAAAGTAATCCAAGCAAGGCAGGTAGTCTGTTTCCAGTCGAAAATCTGTGTACTTAATAAAAAAAAAAAAACAAAACTTACTTAATAAAGGATTTTCGACTGGAAACAAGACTGCCTGCCTTGCTTGGATTACTTTCGAATACTTAGTAATGCTGTAGAATTATATATTTTCTATTATTACTTTTTAACTTGATGAGTTTACGTTCGCTACTTCTACTACTATTGTCTGATCTGATTAATATACAGTGATTAACTAGAAATATATGGACTGAAAATCTTCCACACAGAGAAGTTTCTTACACTGTTTTATTATACTGTTTACATACCCTTTCAAATATATGAATAAAACTTGTCAAAATTATCATCCTCTGTAAATTGTGGAAGAAATTTACTGATCTTTATTGCTTCTGGGGTTCAGTTACTCCCTTCTCTATTACTTCCATGACCCTGGCAAAGAGTCAGCATCTCCTTTTCATGTTGCCTCTGCCTCTCATTTTCGTCAGCTTCCAGACATCTCAGTCTCCTTACTGATTCTATTTCCAAATATTTGGCCCCCAGTTCAAGTCTCGTAACTCCAGACAGATGTTTAAGTCTTCTGTGGAAAGGTTGAACTGTCCATTTTCTGAGAGCTGTATGTCCCGAAGGCCAGTCTGGTTGTCCTCCTGGTTGCTGGTCTGTAATGCAGCTGTGACTAAGGCTGCAATAATTTCTGCTTTAGTCATGTTGGCATGCCCCAGTCCTTTTGCTTGGCACATCTCAGCCAACTGGCTTCTTGTCAGCCTGCCATAATCCTCTGCTGACATCCTTGCCTGCTCTCCCTGATTAACTAAGGTAACAAAAACGAAATAAAACTTTTGTGATATGAAACTCTGAATGTTCACTGTGCGGGCTGCTTGAGAGTACAAACATCTTCTTTAGTGACCACTGTTTACAGGCTAGAGGAGTTCAATATCCCCACCACTGAATCCCAATGTGTGATGTAGTGATCCCACCACTGCCAACCAGTAAAAATGTGATGAACCACCACTGGACCAGTAATCATGGAGCCTCAATCCTCACCACTGGCAACAGTGGGGGACATAACACTGGGAGGGTGACAAGGTACACATACAGTATTACCTGATGCAGCTCTCTGCATTAAGTGCAGTTTCCCTTAAGAGCACACAGGAACCACAGTCAGTCCAGGGCTGGTTTCTCCCTCTTTCTCCAGATCCTCAATAAGATTCCCCACTGACACAGCTATAGAGTTGAGATTTTAGATGGTGGGCCAAGACCGCCAACACCCTCTCTGTCCAACCAGTGCTTCATGTCCCTGCCCATGTAGCTGACACCCACATTCTCTGAGGTTTTATTTATACACACACACACACACACACACACACACACACACACACACACACACACACACACACACACACACACACCCCTTCGAAAAGGCTGGGGTCCAGATGGAGAGATGAAAGCTGGGTCCGGATGGAGAGATGAAAAGTCAGCAAGCAAAGGAGAGTAGTAGTGCTGAAATCAAATTCATCCTCAAGTTCTGGTGAGTACCTTCGCGAGTCTATCGACTGCCCCAAGGGTTTTCACAAAGTGCCTACCACCAGTGGTGTCATTCTGCAGACTGCAGGGCATGCAAATTTTCCCATACTTGGATGATCTTCTTTTCCAAGCGAACAGTACAGAGATGCTTCAGCAAGATCTTAACCAATCAATTTCTGTCCTTTCCCTGGGATTCACTGTAAATTACCAAAATGTCAGTCCTTTCCCCATCACAAGACCACATCTTCCTGGGCAGCAGGATCTAAACAGACCCCATGAAGGTTTCCTTTCCCATTAAGAAGGTCCAGGAGCTCACTGTCTTCCTTCAAAATCTCATCCCTCTTTCCCACATTTCAGCGAGAACATTTCTCAGGACCTTGCGCTTTATGGCATTCACCAACCTGATGCTGTCTCTGGCAAAAATGCACATGCTGAAGTGGCAGTGGTTCCTGAAATTGGTGTGGAAACAACATGCATCCTCTCTGGAGTTTCATATTCCCCTTCTTCCTTGCCTGAAGAAGGAAATGACTTGGATTCATCAACTCTCAGCCAACCCAGTCTTTCCCACTTCATCCTCTTCCTCTAGTACAAGAGATATACATGGACGCCTCAGGTACAGGCTGGGGAGCAAGCTTTAGGGCCATGAAAGCACAAGGCATCTGGGCATCCTCTGAAATGAAAGATCAAATCAACATAAAAGAAATGAGTGCACTAGTCCTGGAACTTCAGGCCTTTCAGTCTCTCCTCATTCCAGGGCTCTTAAAAATTTTCACAGACAACAAAACCGTGCTCTAGTATGTAAACAGACAGGTGAGGACTAGGTCTTGCCTCCTGTGCATACTAGCCCTGCAAGTGTGGGAGCTGGCAGTCAAATTGCAGACACCCCTTCAGGCAGTCTACATTCCCTGCAGCTCAGATGTATTGGCAGACACATTGAGCAGGTCCAAAACACAACCCCCATGAATGGATGCTTCACCAGCATGTGTTTTTAGACGTCTTCTACCAATGGGGTATTCCACAAATGGATCGCTTTGCCTCCCCCATGAACAGGCACCCTCTGGTCTGGAAAGTAGATGCACTCAGTTTTTCATGGAGAGGGTTGTTCCTATATGCATTCCCTCCTCTGCCCCCTCATTCCAAAAGTCCTACTTAAGATACAGTAGGACAGACCAAAAATCTTGTTAGTGACCTACTTTCAGCCAAGACTTTACTGGTTCCCCTTACTCCTGCATTTAGCCAGTGGCAGTCTCCACAAGTTACCCCACAGAGTAGACCTACTCACACAACACAAGGGAACCCTCATTCACCCCCAGCTGTCAACTCTGCAGATGACGCTGTGGATAATAGGGACTTGATTCCATACAGACACCTTTTTCATAGGACATGCTTAGGGTACTGCAGGAGGTTAGGAAACCCAATGCTAGAAGATCTTATTTATCCTAATGGAAAAGATTTTCATTCTGGTGTCGCTCACATAATCTGGACCCACTAATAGTGGATGTCCCCATAGTCTTATCATACCTGTGTGAGCTGCTGAATGCTGACCTAACATTCTATAATGAAAGTGCACATCAGCCATCTCTGCCTTTCTCAGCCCCCCCCCCCCCCTCGGTTTCCAGGTTCGAGGCCAAACAGTTCTTGAAAGACGTCCTACACATGAGACCTCCCAGGAGACCAGTTCCCACCCCACCTTCTTGGGGTCTTGACTTTATTTTGGAAAAACTGACCCTGGCTCCCTTTGAGCCAGCAGCTTCTGCCTCTCTAAAATTCTGCTCTTGGAAAACAGACTTGCTACTGGCAGTCACTTCTGCCAGAAGGATTTCTGTACTTCAGGCTCTTATTGATGGTGTAATGATGAATGTTGTTAGTGCACATGCTCCACAAGTTGGGTGTGCGATGGATGAAGTTGGATGAAGTGGTGGTGAGTGTACCCAAGGGTGAGAGACTAGTGATTGGAGCGGACTTCAATGGGCATGTTGGTGAAGTGAACAGAGGGGATGAGGAAGTGATGGGTGGTAGGTATGATGTTGAGAGGAATGCAGAAGGTCAGATGATTGTGGATTTTGCGAAAAGCATGGACATGGCTGTGGTGAATACGTATTTTAAGAAGAGGGAGGAGCATAGGGTGACGTACAAGAGTGGAGGAAGATGCACACAAGTGGATTATATCCTATGTACGAGGGCCTGTCTGAAGGAGATTGGAGACTGTAAAGTGGTAACTGGGGAAAGTGTAGTTAAGCAGCATAGAATGGTGGTCTGTAGGATGACGTTGGTGATCAAGAAGAGGAGGAGGAGTGTGAAAGCAGTGCCAAGGATTAAATGGTCGAAGTTAAAAAAGGGTGATTGTGAGGTGGAGTTCACGGAAGAGTTAAGACAGGCACTGGGAGGCAGTGAAGAGTTACCGAATAGCTGGGTAACTACAGCAGAGCTAGTAAGAGAGAGACTGCTAGGAAGGTGCTTGGTGTGACATCTGGACAGAGGAAGGAGAACAAGGAGACATGGTGGTGGAATGAGGAAGTACAGGAGAGTATACAGAGGAAGAGGCTGGCAAAGAAGAAGTGGGATTGTCAAAGAGATGAAGAAAGTAGACATGAGTATAAGGAGATGAGGCGCATGGCAAAGAGAGAGGTGGCGAAGGCTAAGGATAAGGCATATGGAGAGTTGTATGAGAGATTGGACACTAAAGAGGGAGAAAAGGACCTGTACCGATTGGCTAGACAGAGGGACAGAGCTGGGAAAGATGTGCAACAGGTAAGGGTGATAAAGGACAGTGAGGGAAACGTACTCACAAGTGAGGAGAGTGTGTTGAGTAGATGGAAAGAGTACTTTGAAGGGCTGGTGAATGAAGAGAATGAGAGACAGAGAAGGTTGGATGATGTGGGGATAGTGAATCAGGAAGTGAAGCAGATTAGCAAGGAGGAAGTAAGGGCAGCTATGAAGAGGATGAAGAATGGAAAGGCTGTTGGCCCAGATGACATACCAGTGGAAGCATGGAGGTGTTTAGGAGAAATGGCAGTGGAATTTTTAACCAGATTGTTTAATGAAATTTTGGAAAGTCAGAGGATGCCTGAGGAGTGGAGAAAAAGTGTTTTGGTGCCTATCTTTAAGAATAAGGATGATGTGCAGAGCTGCAGTAACTACAGAGGGATAAAAATGATCAGTCACAGCTTGAAGTTATGGGAAAGAGTAGTGGAAGCTAGGTTAAGAAGGGAGGTGATGATTAGTGATCAGCAGTATGGTTTCATGCCAGGAAAGAGCACTACAGATGCAATATTTGCTCTGAGAGTGTTGTTGGAGAAGTACAGAGAAGGTCAGAAGGAGTTGCATTGTGTCTTTGTGGACTTAGAGAAAGCATATGACAGGGTGCCTAGAGAGGAGTTATGGTATTGTATGAGGAAGTCGGGAGTGGCAGAGAAGTATGTAAGAGTGGTACAGGATATGTACAAGGGTAGTGTGACATTGGTGAGGACTGCGGTGGGAGTGACAGATACGTTTAAGGTGGAGGTGCGATTACATCAAGGATCAGCTCTGAGCCCTTTCTTATTTGCAATGGTGATGGACATTTTGACAGATGAGATTAGACAGGAGGCCCCGTGGACTATGATGTTTGCAGATGACATTGTGATATGTAGTGAGAGTAGGGACTAGGTTGCGGAGACCCTGGAGAGGTGGAGATATGCTTTAGAGAGGAGAGGAATGAAGGTCAGCAGGGCTAAAACAGAGTATATGTGTGTAAATGAGAGGGAGGGTAGAGGAATGGTGAGGATGCAGGGAGTAGAGTTGGTAAAGGTGGATGAGTTTAAGTACTTGGGATCAACAGTTCAGAGTAATGGTGAGTGTGGAAGAGAGGTGAAGAAGAGAGTACAGGCAGGGTGGAAAAGAGTGTCAGGAGTGATTTGTGACAGATGGGTACCAGTAAGAGTGAAAGGGAAGGTCTACAAGAGGGTAGTGAGACCAGCTATGGTTATATGGGTTGGAGACGGTGGCACTGACGAAAAGGCAGGAGTCAGAGCTGGATGTGCCAGAGTTAAAGATGTTAAGATTTGCACTGGGTGTGACTAGGATGGACAGGATTAGGAATCAGTATATTAGAGGGTCAGCTCAGGTTGGACACTTTGGAGACAAATCAAGAGAGGCGAGATTGTGTTGGTTTGGACATGTGCTGAGGAGGGATGCTGGGTATATTGGGAAAAGGATGCTAAGGATGGAGCTGCCAAGGAAGAGGAAAAGAGGAAGGCCTAAGATAAGGTTTATGGATGTGGTGAGAGAGGACATGCAGGCGGTTGGTGTGAAAGAGCATGATGCAGAGGACAGGAAGAAATGGAAACAGATGATCCGCTGTGGTGACCCCTAATGGGGACAGCCGAAAGAAGATGATGATGAGGCTCTTATGGCTTCCCCTCCTTTCTTAGTGTTTCTTAAGGACAGAGTTTCCCTCCACCCTAACCTGTCCTTTATGCCTAAGGTGGTAAATGAGTTATCACTCAACCAAGCTGTCCACCTTCCTGCCTTCTCCCCAAAACTCTACAGAAAGACCTCTGCATACTGTAGATGTACACAGACAGCTTAGGTTTTATCTTGACAAAATCAAGATCATCAGGAAATCTGACCAGCTGCTTGTGTCCTTCCATCCTAGAGTCCTAGGGCTGCCAGTCTGTAAGCACACTATTTCCAACTAGATTTCAAAATCTATTACCTTTTGCTATGAATACTATGGAAAGACCCTATTCCTCAGGGCACACTCCATGAGAGCTGTTGCCTCATCTGGAGCATTCTTCAAATGGTTGGATACCAACTCCATTCTGGAGGCAGCTACTTGGTCTTCAGTCCACACTTTCACCAGACACTACAAACTGGACATCATCTCCAAATCCAGGGCAGGCTTCGCTAGGGCCATCCTTCATGGCTTCCTAGAAAGCTCCTCTGCCCCTGCCTCCTCCCTTTCCTTCTCCTCGTGAGCTTTTGTATTCTTCCTCATGTAAAGAATACTGTAACAGCAGAATAGAAGGACATGAGTTAGTTGTATAAAATCTTACTATGACACTATATATCCACCTCTTCTCTGTTGCAGTATTCTATCCCACATTTGCTCTTCCTTGGATGTGTGTCATACATGCCTATTTCTCAAGCGTTCTCCCTGGGCACTCAGATGTTCTTTGTGTTTCACTGTTGCAGTCATTGCATTTGGGTAATCTGCTGGCAGGTTGCCCTCAGTCGGCCTGAATTCCAAAGTCTTGGGTCCTGCGTCGGTTGCTGTCTCCTCTTCCATGACGTCAGGTCGTCAGGGGTATAAAACATGCAGCTGACGCCATTTTCTTTAGTCTTTCTTGCCGCATGGTGCCCGAAGCAGAAGCAGTTCGCAAGTGCCGGTCGGCCGACTTCTGAAATTTTCGAGTTTGAGTTTCAGAACCAAAGTCTTCACTAAAGCTAAGTACCCCATTGGTGAAACTTTTTTCTTGCTCCATACCGATGTTAGAAAAAGTTAATAATTGTATTACTTGTGGAAAGCAAATACCTCATAAGGATTTTCATTTATACTCTATTCCTTGCCTAGGCCCTGATCACACCGTGCCTGGCTGTCGGTTTTGTGCTAGATTTAACCAACGCACTATTAAGCATCGGTATATTTTTGCCTCAAAATATTTTGGAAACAGATTTAACTACCTGAAATGTCGTCGGATAGCAATCTGACTACCGGAGTACACAAAAAACGCAAGGAAAAGGACAGAGACAGACAGTCGCGGTCCAAAACCGACGACGAAGCTTCTCCTAAGCCAGTCACCGGTTCGCCCGAACTCAGTGAGGCACTTTCGCAGCCCCTGATTCCCCACTACTTTCGAGTCGCAGGCCTCTACCGAGACCCATGTGGAGTCCGGCACGCCGTGAGATCCTCAAAGTATTGTATCCATGGATGTCTCTCCCTCGGATTGGTCCGGAGCCGCTGAGCAGGCACCGGCTACTGAGGGGTGTATTCAGGCCTCAACATTTTTATATAAAACTGATGCCAGCTTCAAAATCAAAGACAAAAGTAACTTGTAAAGCTAAAAGAATGATGCATGAGCCATGTGCACAGGCCTCTATGCCCAAAAAATAGATGATCAAAATGGCTGAATACTTAATTACCTTGATCAGGGGTTCCCAACCCCATCCTGATAAGAGGCTTAGGCAAAATACTGATAATGAATCTTCAGATCAGGTTTCTTTTTCTTCTGATTCCTCTTCTGATCAGGAATTATCTATCCCTCCCTATGAGGATTCTGATGCAGAGGAATCTATCCCATCTGCATCACCTCCTGAGGATTATTCATTTGGAGAAACCTTGCATACTTTGAGGGAGCATTTTCACTGGGAGAGTCAAGATTTCTCATCAAAAAAGAGGCTCAGGGAGTTTCTTCTTCTCTCTCAGCATAGGCCTTTAGCCATACTTCTTGTTTTAGACATTGTGGATGATGTGTTTTCGGAGTCGAGCTTAACTCCAGACTCCTTACCTCCGGCTCCCAGCAAGCCAGACAGATATTACAGGGTCCCTGACTCTCACAATTTTTTAGAAACCCTGCTGCTGACCCTGAAACTATTTCACAGGGTCCAAAGGGGGTTAAGGCCTCAACAGCAAAAAATCCTACCCCCTCTGACAGAGATTCAAGGGCACTGGATAGATGGGGAAAGAAGGTTTATACATCTGCAACCTTGGCAATTAGGGCCATAAACTGCCAGTTTCATATACTCAAGTATCAACAACATGTTATGGGATTGCTGAAACAGAAAATGATGATGATTTCTGAATGTGCAGAAAATAAAGAATTGCAGGAATTATTGCATGCAGTAGAACAAGTTGGAAAGCATACTTTGCAATGTGGTTTTGATTCCTTAGAGGCCTCCTGCAGGGCCGCAGTTACTAGATCTGTGATTATGAGGCATGCCTGGCTAAAAGAGCAAAATTTGTCTGATCATGTTAAATCTAAATTACTGGATGCACCTTTACAGCATGATACTCTGTTTGGTATTAAGGCAGAAGAGATTTTAAAGAAAATGGAGGACAAAGCTAAGTCTATGCAAACTGTAAAAGACTTCTTACAAGTGCAGCCACCAGGATTCAGTAGACACTGGCCTACAAATAATTGGTCCTTTCCTGTGTCCGACAGAGCTCAAAAGGGAAATCCAGACGCCCTAAAGGTTCCAGATACCAGGCACAAGATTCTTACAGGTCAAAGCAATGGGGTGCTTCTACCTCCAAATCTGGAGGAGATAAAGTGCAACCCTACAGAAAACAGTCTCAATTACTTCCCTCTGCCATCACCAAGCACTTACCTTTTGGCAGCACCCTTAGGGGGAAAGTTAGCACTATTTGCTCAAAATTGGCAGTTAATAACCCAGGACAAGTGGGTGCTAAACATAGTATCTCAGGGATACAAATTCCACTTCCATACTCTGCCAATGGCAAACGGTTGGCCGGATCTGCCAAAAAATCAATGGGCAGAGACACAGAAACAGGTTACTTCCCTCATGGATATGAGGGCTATTCAGCCAGTACCAGAACAGGAAAAAGGACAATGTTTTAATCAGGACTGTTCTTGGTACCCAGAAAAGACAAGGCCTGGCTCCCAATACTGGACTTATCAATTTTGAACACATAACTGGACATTCCAAAATTCAAAATGTTAACTTTACAGCAGCTTCTGCCCATGCTGGGCAAGAATGCTTGGCTGGTGACATTAGATCTAAAAGAGACATACCTGCATATCCCAATAAGGGAATCGTGCAGAAGATACCTCCGTTTCAAGGCTGGCTCTATGCATTACCAATTCTCTGCACTGCCCTTTGGCTTATCGACTGCGCCCAGGGTCTTTACAAAGTGCCTGGCACCAGTAATTGCATTTTGCAGACAAAAAAGTATACAACTTTGTCCTTACTTGGACGATTGTCTCATTCAAGCAGAGAACAAGGACATTCTTCTTCAGGACCTGGCGTTTGTGAAAAGACTTCTAATATGCCTAGGGTACACAATAAACGAAAAGAAATCACAACTGGTACCCTCTCAAAAGATAACATTCCTGGGTGCAAGCTTGAATACAACTGCCCAGATGGCTTTCCTCACACCAGACAAACAAAGGCAATTGACTACTTACTTCAAACTGATGGCAACAAAAATCCAGTTATCTGCAAGACAAACTCTGCAGGCTTTGGGGTTCATGACATCCTAATGATTCCATATGCAAGACTGCATATTAGGAAACTACAATGGTACCTAAAAAGTCTGTGGAGTCAGCATTGTCACAGTCTGGAAGCAATGATTCCTCTCATTCCCTGCCTACAACAGGAGTTTCTGTGGTGGGTAAAGGCATGTCACCAGAACATGGGACAGGCTTTCACTCTACCCCCTGCCAGCCAAACCTTAACAACAGATGCATCAGATTATGCATGAGGGGCCCACCTGGCGGGAAGATGCATGCAGGGCATATGGACCCCAAAACAAATGCATCTGCATATCAATCAAAAAGAAATTTTAGCAGTTCAAAATGCCCTGACAGCCTTCAAGGAATTACTTCATCCAGGACAACTACTGATAAAGATGGGCAACACCATGGTTATGTGGTACATAAACAAGCAGGGGGGAACGCACTCATACCCCTTTTGCAGACTAGCCATGGCACCGTGGGACACAGCCTTGACTTACTGAGTACATCTTCAAGCTCACTTCCTGCCAGGAAAGCAAAATACTCTGGCAGCTGATTTAAGCAGAAACCTTATGAACCCTCACGAGTGGAAACTAGATCCACAAGTCTTCAGCATGATAATAAAGAAATGGGGGAGACCGGACATAGACCTGTTTGCCTCTCCTCGAAATTATCAACTGAAAAAATTCTGCACAAGGACTTCATCACGGACAAGCATGGAAAGTGGACGCCCTATCCTTCAGTTGGAAAAACCTATCAGTTTACGCCTTTCCTCCTTTGCCTCTCCTTCCCAAGATACTACTAAAAGTCAGACAGGAGAAACCAAAGATGATACTAATTGCCCCGGACTGGCCCCGCCAATACTGGTACCCTATCCTAAGGAACATGTTTCAATTCCCAGCTTGGCACTTACCTCAAATACCTCACGTACTGTCCCAGCAAAACAGTCAAATCCTGCACAATCCGCTTCAAACACTGAACCTCGCAGCATGGCTGGTCATGTAGTTATTCAAAGAACACCTCTCAGTAAGGCTGTGATGGATGTCATTTTGGAAGCCAGAAGGCCTAGTACTAGACAATCTTATGCTGATAAATGGAAGAGATCATGTGCTTGGAACCAAGCACAAGGAACTGATACAGCAGAGCCAAATATTCCTCAGATTTTACAATACTTGACTGAGATGCTTGACAAAGGCCTATCTTTTTCATCAATAAAAATCCATGCCTCCGTCATCTCGGCTCATTACAACATAGAGCCACCAATCTTTTCTCATCCTTTACTAAAGCAATATCTTAGAGGGGCCAAAAATTTAAGGCCTCCCAGAAGATCACCAATTCTTGCATGGGACCTCAGTTATGTGTTGGAAAAGCTCATCCTGCCTCCATTTGAACCAGCCGCTACTGCAGACCTAAAGTTCTTATCATGGAAAACAGCTCTTCCCCTGGCAATTACTTCAGCAAGAAGAGTCTCTGAGCTACAGGCCCTCATGGTTGTGGATCCTTTTATCATGTTTTACCCAGACAGGGTATCCCTGAGAACTAGTCCTTCATTTATGCCTAAGGTGATTTCCAGTGTGGCTCTTAACCAAACTATTCATCTGCCAACCTTTTATCCAAATCTGCAGAACAAGGGGGAGAGGATTCTGCATTCATTGGACGTACACAGACAGCTAAGATTCTACTTGAGCAGGACTAAAGCTCTAAGAAAAATAGAGCAGTTAACTAGTGACATATGCTGCAGGATCAGAAGGAAAGGCTATTTCAAAGCAGACTATTTCAAAGTGGATAAGCTACTGCATTCGTTTCTGCTACTTAAACCATGGCAAACCTGTGCCCAAGGGCATTAGCTCTCATTCCTCCAGAGCTGCAGCTACATCAGCAGCCTTTCTCAGAGGAGTACCAACCAAATACATTCTAGAGGCTGATACTTGGAGATCTGTTCACACTTTTACAAAGCATTATCATTTGCCTATCTACTCTAAGTCCAAGGCAGGCTTTGCCACTGCATTTCCGCAAGGCCTTGTAGTCACCCCTAATGCTGTTTAGCTCCAGCCTCCCATCCATAGCTTTGGGATTCTACCCAAATGTAAAGACTGCAACAGTGAAACACGAAGAACATAGTACAGTTGTGTACATTTACCATAAATGTAGATGTTCGAGTGTATTCACTGTTGCAGTCCAGGTTACCCACCCGCCATCCCCCTTTTATTCTGGAGTTTCTCTTTCCTTCACTATCTTCTACAACCTATGTGGTGTATTTGCTTGTAGATGAAGGTAAAGTTTGTATTATTGAATGTATATATAGTTTATATATATATATATATATATATATATATATATATATATATATATATATAATTTGCTACCTTTTTGGAGGCACCTGACATCTGGGGCAAGAAAAACTAAAGAAAATGGTGTTGGCTGCTTGTTTTATACCCCTGATGACCTGACATCATGGAAGAGGAGACAGCAACCGACGCAGGACCCAAGACTTTGGAATTCAGGCCAACGGAGGGCAACCTGCCAGCAGATAACAAAAATGTAATGACTGCAACAGTAAATACACTCGAATGTCTACATTTATGCTAAGTGTACACAACTGTACTTTGTCTACACTTAACATCATAAATGTAGATGTTCGAGTGTATTCACTGTTGCAGTCCTGGTTACCCTCCCTCCAGCCCCCTGACTTAGTTTGGCTATACCTCTTCTCTCCTTTTCAATGCTTAAAAGCTTGTTGGTGTATTTGCTTTTTTGTTTGAGGTATAACCTTGCATATTTATAGATTTAATTGCTTCCCATTAGGGGGGCACCTGACATCTGTGGCAAGAAAAACTGATGTAATGACGTCGGCTGCATGTTTTATACCCCTGATGACCTGACGTCACGGAAGAAGAGACAGCAATGATGCAGGATCCAAGACTTTGTTAATCAGGCCGATTGAGGGCTACCTGCAAGCAGATAACCCAAATGTAATGGCTGCAACAGTGAATACACTCAAACATCTACATTTTTGGTAAGTGTACACAACTCTACTTTTCTTAAGTATGTCATTCATTTGAACCCACCTCGGACAAATGTTGCACCTTCGTGTGGCCTTGACTTTGCCCTAGAAAAACTTACTCTGTCACCTTTTGAACCAGTGGCTTCTACTTTTCTAAAATTTTGTACGTGGAAAACCGTTTTTGTAATGACCCTTTCATCTTTTATAAGGACAGAATTCCTCTTAAGGCCAATCCTACATATATGCCAAAGGTGTTTAATGAGCTGATGTTCTTCATGTTTCACTGTTGCAGTCATTACATTTGGATAATCTGCTGGCAGGTTGTCCTCAGTCGACCTGATTAACAAAGTCTTGGGTCCTGTGTCGGTTGCTGTCCCTTCTTCCATGACATCTGGTCATCAGGGGGTATAAAACATGCAGCTGACGTCATTACCTCCGTCTTTCTTGCCGTGTGGTACCCGAAGCAGTAGCAGTTCGCAAGTGCCGGTCGGCTGACTCCTGAAATTTTCATTTTCGAGTTTCAGAACCAAAGTCTTTAACTTAAAGCTAAGTACCCCATTGGGGAAACTTTTTCTTGCTCCTTACCGATGTCAGTAAAAGTCAATAATTGCATTACTTGTGGGAAGCAAATTTCTCATAAAGATTTTCATTTGTACTGTATTCCTTGTGTAGGTCCTGACCACGACGTTCCTTGCTGTCAGTTTTGTGCTTTATTTAATCAACGCACTATCCATCGTCGGTACATTTTTGCCTCTAAATATTTCTGTTCTCGGTTTAATTATCCAGAAATTACGTCCATTAGTCATCCGACTACCGGAATACCAAAAAAAAATGCAAAGAAAAAGACAAAGACAGGCCGTTGAGGTCCAAAACTGCCGACGACGCTTCTCCTAAGCCAGTCGCCAGTTCGCTGGTACTCAGTGAGGCGCTTTCGCAGCCCCTGATACCCGCTGCTTCTGATTCGCACGCCTCTACTGTGTCCCATTCGGAGTCCGGGATGCCACGAGATGCTTCACCTATGGAACCCATAGATGTCTCTACCTTGGATGGGTCCGGAGCTGCTGTGAAGGCATCAGCTTCTGAGGGTGTATTCAGGCCTACAGACTTGCATATTAAACCGACTCCACCTTCAATACTAAGACCTAAATCTTGATCTGTGTCTAAAAAACCGATGCCCAGGCCACATGTTCAGGCCCCTATGCCTAAAAAACAAATGATCAAAATGGCTGAAGATTTAATTACTCTAATCAGGGGTAGTCGCTCCCCCCTCCTTTCTAAGAGGTCTAGGGCTGAGCTTGACTGTGAATCTTCTGAACAGGACTCTGTTTCTTCTAATTCTTCTACTGACCTGGATTTGTCCATACCTACTTATGAGGATTCTGATGCAGAGGATTCCATTCCCTCTGCTTCCCCCCTGAGGACTTTTCTTTTGGGGAAACTTTACATACCTTAAGGGAGCATTTCCACTGGGAAAGTCAGGAATTCTCTGAATCGAAAAAGAGGCTTAAGGATTTCCTTCTTCCTCAGCATAGGCCTTTGGCTATACCTCCTGTACTAGACATTGTTGATGTGTATTCGGAATCCAGTATGGCCCGTGATTCCCTGCCTCCGGCTCCTAGTAAACCAGACAGATACTACAGGGTTCCTGAGTCCCACAAGTTCCTTTTCAAAAATCCTGTTGCGGACCCAGAAACCATTTCCCAGGGGCCCAAGGGCATTAAGGCTTCTACTGCTAAAAATCCTACCCCTTCTGATAGAGACTCCAGGGCACTGGATAGATGGGGTAAAATGGTTTATACTTCTGCAGCCTTGGCAGTCAGGGCTTTAAACTGTCAATTTCATATGCTAAAATATCAACAGCATATCATGGGACTGTTTAAACAGAAAATGATGTTAATTTCTGACTGTGTGGAAAATAAAGATTTACAGGATTTATTGCATTCAGCTGAACAAGTTGGAAAACATACTTTGCAATGTGGTTTTGATTCTTTAGAGACCTCTTGCAGGGCTGCTGTTACTGGGTCTTTGCTTAGAAGGCATGCTTGGCTTAAGGAGCAATCTCTGCCTGATCATGTTAAAGCAAAATTGTTGGATGCTCCTTTGCATCAGGACCGTCTGTTTGGCAATAAGGCTGAAGAAGTTAAAAAAGATGGAAGATAAAGCTAAATCCATGCAAACTGTGAAAGATTTCTTACAAGTGCAACCTCCAAGATTTAGTAGGCACTGGCCTACTAAGAACTGGTCCTTTCCAGCTCCTTCCAGATCCTCTCAAGCCAAACCCAGACACACCAAAAGCACTAGGTTTCAGTCCCAAGGGACTCTCAGAACTAAGCAATGGGGTGCTTCCACTTCCAAATCTGGAAATAACAAGACACCACCCTGTGGTAAACAGTCTCAGTGACTTCCCTATAAAATTACCAAGCACTTGCCTCTCAGCCGCCCCTTTGGGGGGAAAAGTTGCTCTAAATGCAAAAAATTGGCAACTCATAACCCAGACAAATGGGTTTTAAATATAGAGTCCCAGGGATACAGATTTCATTTGCACACGTTGCCAACTCCAAACGGGTGGCCAGACCTGCCCCCAAATCAGTGGGCAGAGGCTCAGAAACAAGTACTTTCCCTCTTAAACATGGGCTACTCAACTAGTACCAGTAGAGGAAAATGGACAAGGTTTCTATTCCAGGCTTTTCCTGGTACCCAGAAAAGACAAATCATGGCGTCCAATTCTGGACCTGTCTACTCTAAACACCTTTCTGGACATTCCAAAATTCAGGATGCTGACTCTTCACCAGTTACTTCTTATGCTAGGCAAGGATGCCTGGTTGGCAACTCTAGATTTAAAAGAAGCTTACCTGCATATCCCAATCAGAGAATCTTGCAGAAGATATCTACGCTTCAAAGCAGGCTGCTTGCATTTATCAGATGTTCTTTGTGTTTCACTGTTGCAGTCATTACAATTAGGTTATCCTGCTGGCAGGCTACCCTCAAGTCAGCCTGAATTCCAAAGTCTAGGTCCGGCGTCGGTTGCTGTCACCTCTTCACTGACGTCAGTGCGCCAGGGGTATAAAAGATGCAGCTGACGCCATTTTCTTCAGTCTTTCTTGCTGCGCGGTGCCCGAAGCAAAAGCAGTTCACAAGTGCCGGTCGGCCGACTCCTGAGATTTTCGTGTTCGAGTTTCAGATCCAAAGTCTTCACTAAAAGCGAAGTCTTGCTCCAGACCGATGTCAGAAAAAGTTAATAATTGTACTTCTTGTGGGAAGCAAATACCTCATAAGGACTTTCATTCTTGTATTCCTTGCCTATGCCCTGACCACGACTTTGCTAGTTGTCGGTTTTGTGCTAGATTTAACCAACGCACTATTAAACGTCGGTACAATTTTGCATTTCACTATTTTGGCAGAAGATTTAACTATACAATGTCGTCGGATAGCCATCCGACTACCGGGATTCACAAGAAACGCAAAGAAAAGGACAGGCATCCGAGGTCCAAAACTGATGACGAGGCTTCTTCTAAGCCAGTCGCCGGTTCTCTGTGAGGTGCCTTCGCAGCCCCTGACTACCGCTACTTTAGACTCGCAGGCTGCTACCGACACCCACGTCAAGTCAACCAGGCCACTGGAAGCTCAAGGTATTGGACCTTCAGAAACTATTCCCTCAGATGGGTCCGGAGCTGCTGAGCAGGCATCGGCTTCTGAGGGTGTTTTCAGACCTACTTAATTATATGTTAAAACAACTTCAGCTTCAAAGGCAAAGACTAAAGCACCTTTAAAGACAAAGAAACAAGTACAACAGCCTCATGGACAGGCCTCCATGCCTAAAAAACAGATGTTCAAAATGGCCGAAGACCTAATTACTTTGATCAGGGGTTCCCATCCCCCTCCTGATAAGAGGCCTAGGCAAGAGACAGAATATGAATCTTCAGATCAGGTTTCCATTTCATCTGATTCCTCTTCTGATCAGGAATGCTCTCTTCTGCCCTATGAGGATTCTGATGCTGAAGAGTCTATCCCTTCAGCCTCTCCTCCTGAGGATTATTCTTTTGGGGAAACTTTACATACCATGAGGGAGCATTTCCACTGGGAGAGCCAAGATTATTCAGAATCTAAGAAAAGGCTCAGAGACTTCCTTTTACTACCACAACATAGGCCCCTAGCTATTCCACCTGGGTTAGACATTGTAGATGATGTATTTTCAGAGTCCAGTCTGACCCCTGACTCCTTACCTCCAGCTCCTGTTAAGCCGGACAGGTACTACAGGGTTCCTGACTCTCATAAATTTATTTTCAAAAACCCTGCTGCTGACCCAAAAACTATCTCTCAGGGTCCCAAAGGGGTCAAGTCTTCCACTGCAAAAAACCCTACTCCCTCTTGCAGGGATTCTAGGACACTGGACAGATGGGGAAAAAAGATTTACACTTCTGCTACCTTGGCTGTAAGGGCTTTAAATTGTCAGTTTCATATGCTCAAATATCAGCACTAAATTAGGTCACTGCTGAAACAGAAAATGTTGATAAATTCTGAATGTGCAGAAAAAGAAATGCAGGATTTATTGCATGCAACTGAACAAGTTGGAAAGCATACTTTGCAGTGTGGTTTTGATTCTCTGGAGGCCTCCTGCAGGGCCACAGTTACGGGTTCTGTCATTAGGAGGCATGCTTGGTTAAAGGAACAAAATCTACCTGATCATGTTAAAGCAAAATTATTAGATGCTCCATTACAGCATGATGCTTTGTTTGGTGTTAAAGCAGAAGAGGTGTTAAAGAAAATGGAGGACAAAGCTAAATCTATGCAGACAGTCAAGGATTTCATACAGGTACAGCCACCCAAGATTTAGCAGACACTGGCCTACAAAGAATTGGTCCTTTCCAGTGTCAAGACAGGCCACAAAGGGGCAGATACAGACGCCCTAGAGGTAGATCCCAGCCCCAAGGTTCGTACAGGTCTAAACAATGGGGTGCTTCTACCTCCAAAACTGGAGAAGACAAATCACAGCCATACAGGAAACAGTCCCAATGACTTCCCCCTGCCTGCGCCAAGCACTTATCTTCTGGCAGCACCTTTAGGGGGAAAACTAGCACTTTTTTCTCAAAATTGGCACATAATAACCCAGGACAAATGGGTCTTAAACATAGTGTCACAAGGCTACAAGTTTCACTTCCATACCCTGCCAAGGGCAAATGGTTGGCCAGACCTGCCAAAACATCAATGGGCAGAGGCACAAAAACAGATCTCATCCCCCATGGACATGAGGGCCATTCAACTAGTACCAGAGCAAGAGCAGGGACAAGGATTCTATTCAAGACTGTGTTTGGTACCCAGAAAGGGCAAAGCCTGGAGACCAATACTGGACCTATCTATTCTAAACACATATCTGGATATTCCAAAATTCAAAATGTTGACTCTACAGCAGCTTCTGCCCATGTTGGGCAAGACGGCTTGGCTTGTGACTTTAGATCTAAAAGAGGCATACCTGCATGTCCCAATCAGGCAAACATGCAGAAGATACCTCAGATTCAAAGCTGGCTCAATGCACTACCAATTCTCTGCACTGCCCTTTGGCTTATCAACTGCACCCAGGGTCTTCACAAAGTGCCTGGCACCAGTAATTGCATACTGCAGACAGAGAGGAATACAAATATATCCTTACTTGGACGACTGCCTCATTCAAGCAGAGAACAAGGACATTCTACTACAGCATCTGGCGTTTGTAAAGAGATTACTACCATGCCTAGTGTACACAGTCAACGAACAGAAATCAAAACTAGTACCCTCATAAGAGATAATATTCCTGGGTGCAAGCTTAAATACAACTGCCCAGATGGCTTATCTCACGCCAGAAAAACAAAGGCAACTGACTACCTATTTCAAACTGTTGGCAACAAAGGCCCAGTTATCTGCAAGAAAAATTCTGCAGGCTTTGGGCTTCATGGCTTCCTGCATTCTGCTAATTCCATATGCAAGACTGCATATGAGGAAACTTCAATGGTACCTAAAAAGTGTTTGGACTCAACATTGCCACAGCCTGGAAACAATATTCCCTGCCTGCAACAGGAGTTTCGATGGTGGGCGAAGGCCTGTCATCAGAACAAGGGACAGCCATTCACTCTACCCCCAGCCACACAGACTTTAACAACGGATGCATCGGATTATGCCTGGGGAGCCCACATGGCAGGAAGATGTATTCAAGGCACATGGTCCGCAAACCAAATGCATCTACATATCAATCAAAAAGAGATGCTAGCTGTTGAAAATGCCCTGACAGCCTTCAAGAACCTACTTCATCCGGGACAACTACTGATAAAGACAGACAATACCATGATCATGTGGTATATAAACAAGCAGGGAGGCACTCATTCTTACCCCCTTTGCAGACGAGCCATGACTTTGTGGGACACAGCATTGACTTACCAAGTACGTCTGCAGGCACAATTCCTGCCAGGAAAGATAAATACTCTGGCAGACGAACTAAGCAGAAACCACATGGATCCCCACAAGTGGAAATTGGATCCACAAGTCTTCAGCATGGTAACAAGGAAATGGGGATGCCCGGACATAGATCTATTTGCCTCACCTCACAACTGCCAACTGAAGAGATTCTGCACAAGGACTTATCACAGACAAGCATGGAAAGTGGATGCCCTATCTTTCAGCTGGAAAAACGTAACAGTATATGCCTTTCCTCCTCTGCCTCTCCTCCCCAAGGTACTCCTAAAGGTCAGACAGGAGAAGCCAGAAATGATACTGATTGCCCCAGACTGGCCACACCAGTACTGGTATCCAATCCTAAGGAACTTGTCTCATTGCCCAGCCTGGACCTTACCTCAAGTGCCTCATCTACTATCCCAGCACAAAAATCAGATCCTGCACAGCCAACTCAAGACCTTAAATCTGGCAGCATGGCGTTTAATGTAGTCATACAAAACACACCTCTCACTAAAGCGGTGATGGATGTCATTTTGGAGGCCAGGAGGCCTAGTACTAGAAAATCCTATGCTGGAAAATGGAAGACATTCTGTGCTTGGAACCAGGCACAAGGAATTGACACAGCTGTACAAAATATTCCTCAGATTTTGCAATACTTGACTGAGATGCTGGACAAAGGCCTATCCTTTTCATCTTTAAAAATTCATGCCTCTGCCATTTCGGCTCATTGCAATACAGAGCCACCAATCTTTTCTCATCCTTTATTAAGGCAGTACCTCAGAGGGGCCAAAAATGTAAGGCCTCCAAGGAGATCACCAATACCTGCATGGTACCTCAATTATATTGGAAAAACTCACCCTGCCTCCTTTTGAGCCAGCCGCTACAGTTGATATAAAGTTTTTATCTTGGAAAACAGCTCTGCTCCTAGCAGTAACTTCTGCAAGACGAGTCTCAGAGCTACAGGCACTCATGGCTGTGGAATCTTTTCTCATTTTTTTATCCAGACAGGCTTTCTCTGAGGACAAACCCGGCATTTATGCCTAAGGTAGTGTCCACTGTGGCCCTAACCAAACTATTCATCTGCCTACCTTTTATCCAAACCCACAGAATAAGGGGGAGAGAATTCTGCATTCTTTGGACATACACAGACAGCTACGCTTCTATTTGAACAGAACCAAAGCTTTCAGAAAGACAGAGCAATTACTAGTGGCATATGCTGCAGGATCACAAGGAAAGGCCATCTCAAAGCAGACTATTTCAAAGTGGATAGGCCACTGCATTCATTTCTGCTATTCACAACATGGCAAGCCAGTACCTAAGGGCATTAGGCCACATTTAACCAGAGCAGCAGCCACTTCAGCAGCCTTCCTCAGGGGAGTACCAACCAAAGACATTTTAGAGGCTGCTACTTGGAGTTCAGTGCACACCTTCACAAAGCACTATCACTTACCACTCTACTCTAAATCCAGGGCAGGCTTTGCCACTGCAGTTCTGCAGGGCCTAATAGCCGCTCCTAATGCTATTTAGCTCCAGCCTCCCAACCTTAGCTTTGGGATTCAACCCAATTGTAATGACTGCAACAGTGAAACACGAAGAACATAGTTCAATTTCAAATTTTCAAATTCCCTGAGCCTTTTCTTGGAATCTGAATAATCCTGGCCTTCCCAGTGGAAGTGTTCCCTTAAGGTATGCAAAGTTTCCCCAAATGAGAAATCCTCAGGGGGGGGGGATACAGAAGGAATAGACTCCTCTGCATCAGAGTCTTCAAAAGGGGAGTAAGCCTGTTCCTGATCATCAGAGTGTTCTGAAATAATGGATCCCTGATCAGAGGAGGGGGAATCTTCCTCCACTCTGGGCCTTTTGTCCGGAGGTGGCTGAGAACCTCTGATTAGAGTAATTAAATCCTCAGCCATTTTAAGCATCTGTCTCTTAGGCATGGGGCCTGGAGATGGGCCCTGTGTAACTGGTCTCTTAGGGTGCATGGTTGCTTTAGACTTGGTGAAAGCCTTGATGGAGAAAGAAGAGGAAGGTCTGAAGACACCTTGAGTGGAGGTGGACCTGCCCACATTCTGTGTTTCAACGCCAAGAGTGGCTTCGGTATCTGTAGTCGGGGTGTGGGCCGAGGAGCCTGCGACCTCGGGTACAGGAGACACCGCCAAAGATGTGTTGTCGGTAGTCAGGGGCTGCATAGGCGCCTCACTGAGAACCGGACCATGTGTAGTCGGCTTTGGCGTGGTGTCGGTAGAGGCCACGGACCTCGAGTGTCGGTCCTTGTCTTTGCGGTTTTTTAGACAAAACCGGTGTCGGAGTATCAGACGACATGGTATAGTTAAATGCTTTCCCAAAAAAATGCTGGGCGAACTCCGCCCAACGCTTAATAGTGCGTTTGTTGAATGTAGCACAACAGTGACAGACCGAGACGTCGTGGTCTGGGCCTAAACAAGGTATACAGAGGGAATGGAAATCCTTATGCGGTATTTGCTTCCCACAAGAAATACAATTATTAACTTTGTCTGACATCGGTCTGAGGCAAGAAAAGTTTCAACGGGTACTTAGCTTTTAAGAAGACTTTGGTTTTCCAAATTTTTCGTAATCTCAGGAGCTGGCCGACCGGCACTTGCGAACTGCTTCTGCTTCGGGCACCGCGCGGCAAGAAAGACTGAAGAACATGGCGTCGGCTGGTTCTTTTATACCCCTGTCGCACTGACGTCAGGGAAGAAGCGACGACAACCGACGCCGGACCTAGACTTTGGAATTCGGCCGACCGAGGACCCGCCTGACGGCAGGAGAACCCATCTGTTATGACTGCAGCTGTATTAGCACTCGAACATCTACATTTATGGTAGGTACAAAACTGTACTTTGTGTACACTTACCATAAATGTAGATGTTCGAGTGTATTCACTGTTGCAGTCCAGGTTACCCACCCGCCATCCCCCATTTCTTTGCTGGAACTTATCTGTACTTCTCTATTCTATACAACCTATGTGGTGTATTTGCTTGTAGATGAAGGCAAAATATATACTTTGCTGCATGCATGTTTTATTGACATATTTTTAGCCTACCCTTTTGGGTGCACCTGACACCAGGGGCAAGAAAAACTGAAGAAAATGGCGTCGGCTGCACCTTTTTATACCCCTGGCGCACTGACTTCAGGGAAGAGGTGACAGCAACCGACGCCAGACCTAGACATTGGAATTCAGAATGACTGAGGGTAGCCTGCCAGCAGGATAACCCAATTATAATGACTGCAACAGTGAATACACTCGAACATCTACATTTATGGTAAGTGTACACAACTGTACTTTCTCTGCACTGCCCTTTGGCTTGTCTACTGTGCCCAGGGTATTCACAAAGTGCCTGGCTCCAGTAATTGCATTTTGCAGGCAAAGAAATATTCAAATATATCCATACCTGGACGATTGTATTCAGGCAGAAAACCAGGCCATACTTATAAAACATCTGGCATTTGTAAAAAGGGTTCTAACTTGTCTAGGGTACACCATAAATGAAAAGAAATCACAACTGGTACCCTCTCAACAAATTACATTCCTGGGTGCAAGCTTGAATACAGCTGCCCGCTGGCTTTCCTCATGCCAGAAAAGCAAATTCATTTGGTGACTTACTGCAAACAGGTGGCCACAAAAACCCTGCTATCTGCAAGACAAATTCTGCAAGCCTTGGGGTTCATGGCCTCCTGCATTCTTCTAATTCCATATGCAAGGCTGCATATGAGGAAACTTCAGTGGTACTTAAAAAGTTTATGGAGTCAACATTGTCACAGCCTGGAAATAGTGATTCTTATCATACCTTGCTTACGCCTAGAGTTCCTGTGGTGGGCAGATGCCTGCCACCAAAACAAGGGACTGCCATTCACACCAACCCCTGCTGCCCAAACCCTAACTACAGACTCATCAGACTATGCATGGGGGGCTCATCTGGCAGGGAAGTGCATTCAGGGCAAATGGAGCCCAAATCAAATGCACCTACATATCAATCAAAAAGAAATGCTAGCTGTACAGAATGCTCTGACAGCCTTCAAGGACTATCTTCATCCAGGACAACTAATGGTAAAGATGGACAACACCACAATTATGTGGTATATAAACAAGTAGGGGCTACACATTCCTACCCCCTCTGCAGACTAGCCATGACATTATGGAACACGGCCTTGAGCTACCAAGTATTACAAGCTCAATTCCTGCCAGGAAAGCTGAATATTCTGGCAGACGAACTAAGCAGAAATCTTGTGGACCCACATGAATGGAAACTGGAAACACGGATTTTCAACATGTTAACAAGCAAATGAGGAAGGCCAGACATAGATCTTTTTGCCTCCCCACAGAACTACCATTTGGACAAGTTTTGCACAAGAACTTGTAACAAAAAAGCCTGGAAAGTGGATGCTCTGTCCTTCAGCTGGCAAAACCTTTCCGTCTACACCTTTCCCCCTCTGCTTCTGCTCTCCAAAGTTCTCCTAAAAGTTGTTGTTGTTGTGTCTTTCGGCTTATCCCGGTTAGGGGTCGCCACAGTGGAAGTCTGGTCCGCTAATGTTCGGTAGTGATTTTTACGTGCCGAAGTACCAGCCCTGACACACAACCTTCAACGAAGGCATGCCCATTCACGCATGCCTCCACACAGAAGACGCTCTAGCTGAGAATCGAACGTGACAACGTCTTGCTGTGAGGCGAAATTTAAACAGGAAAAAGCAAAAATGATTTTGATTGCTCCAGACTGGCCATGCCAACACTGGTACCCACTCCTGCACAGTGTGTCACAAATATCCCCATGGCACCTGCCTCAGACACCTTCCTTACTGTCTCAGCAGGAGAACCAGATTCTGCACCCTCAGTTCCCTACTTTGAACCTTTCAGCTTGGCTAATCACTTAAATTCACCCTTAGCATCCCTCAGCAAACCTGTGATGGATATCATCTTGGAGGCGAGAAGACCTAGTACTAGAAAATCTTTTATGCTGACAAATGGAAAAGATTATGTGCTTGGAATCATTCTCAAGGAATGAGCACAGCAGTGCCCAATTTACCTCATATTTTACAGCATCTAACTGAGATGCTTCACAAGGGCCTGTCTTTTTCCTCCATTAAAATCCATGCCTCAGCCATTTCAGCTCATTATAACACAGAACCTCCCCTCTTCTCTCATCCTCTGCTCAAGCAGTACCTTAGAGGGGCCAAGAACCTGAAACCTGCCAGGAGAGCTCCAACCCCTGCCTGGGACCTTAACTTTGTACTGGAGAAACTCACTCTGTCTCCTTTTGAGCCAGCTGCTACTGCAGACTTAAAATTTCTTTCTTGGAAAACAGCCTTCCTTCTGGCAATCACTTTAGCTAGAAGAATGTCTGAGTTACAATCCTTTATGGCAATGGAGCCTTTCATCATTTTTCATGTGGACAGAGTGTCACTTAGGACCAATCCATCCTTCATGCCCAAGGTGGTATCCAGTGTGGCTCTTAATCAGTCCATTCATTTGCTAACTTTCTTTCCCAATCCACAGAACAAAGGGGAACAGATTCTGCATTCATTGGATGTGCACAGACAACTGAGATTCTACTTGGACAGGACTAAATCTCAAAGAAAACCTGAACAGCTGCTGGTAGCATTTGCTGCAGGGGCAGAGGGAAAGGCCATTTCAAAACAAACCATTTCTAAATGGATAAGTCATTGCATTCATTTCTGCTATAAGTATCATGGAAAGCCTATCCCCCAGGGGATCAGATCTCATTCCACCAGGGCTGCATCTACTTCTACAGCCTTTCTCAGAGGTGTTCCTACTATGGATGTTCTAGAAGCTGCTACCTGGAGTTCAATTCATACTTTCACCAAGCATTATCATTTTCCAATTTTCTCTAAATCCAGAGCTGGCTTTGCCACTGCTGTCTTGCAGGGCCTTATAGCTGGTCCTAGTGTTGTATAAATCCATCCTCCCAACCATGGCTTTGGGAATCTACCCAAATGTAATGACTGCAACAGTGAAACACGAAGAGCATAGTACAGTTGTGTACACTTACCATAAATGTAGATGTTTGAGTGTATTCACTGTTGCAGTCCTGGTTACCCTCCCTCCAGCCCCCTGTTTTTTTTCTGACTGTACCTCTACTTTCTGTTCCTATGCTTAAAAACCTTTTTGGTGTATTTGCTTTTGTGTGGAAATATATTGCTGTAATTTAACATTATAGTTTGCTCCCCATTCGGGGGGCACCTGACATCTGGGGCAAGAAAAACTGAGGTAATGACATCGGCTGCATGTTTTATACCCCTGATGACCTGACGTCATGGAAGAAGGGACAGCAACCGACGCAGGACCCAAGACTTTGTTAATCAGGCCGACTGAGGTAATGTAATGACTGCAACAGTGAATAAACTCGAACATCTACATTTATGTTAAGTGTACACAACTGTACTTTCCTCAGCCAGGCCACTGTTCTTTTCACCTTTTTCCTTAACCCCGGACAGCCTGTTCTTTGGTGATATATTTCAGTACTGCAGCAGTGATCAGTATCTCATCTACTGTTATAGTTAGTTCTTACACAGCTATATGCATCATTGTGGTTAAACTTGGTAAAGATTGTAGGAATTCATTGTTTTTTTTAATTAAGTAAACCTGTCATTTTTTCTGAAGGTCATTTTGTAGCTGCAGTGGGAGAACCAGTCTGTTCACTTCACTGTTTTTTTTTTTTCCCTGAAGCTTAGACTAGGAGAGAGCGCATTCTCCACACCCACGTTGTTCACTGTCATCATCATTTCTAGTTGGACATTATTCGGGATTAGCAAGACAGACCAGTTCATCTAATTTGTCCCTGGTAGAGAGTTTCCCGATGTATCAGTAGACTCTGTTAATGTGACTTGCCCACCATGTCATTGTGTTTTGTCCTCTGCAGGTCGAAGACTTTTAGCAACTGCATGCTTTCAGAGGAATGGATTTCACTGCTGCATACTTTTGGAATGTACTTTTGGGTGATAATCGTGTGGCAGGGCTACTTAGTCGTATTTGCATACCATTGTGAACCAAAGCAAACAAATCTCTTTTCTCAAAGCACAGTTTTGTTTTTAGGTAGACCAGTTCTACAAGGCATTTTTTTCCAGTAGAGCACTTCATTTTCTGTCTGGTTGTAATTTCCCCTCCCTCTTTCTTCTTTGGTATTACTGCAAAGGATTCCTCTCATCTGTTTAACCCCTCTGCACATTGTCCCTTAAAGCAAGTTAAAACGTAACTTCATTACTCACCATAGCTGAGAGCTTAATGTGAGGACCCTATGCAGTATGGCTAATTTCCCATGCTTCTTTGTGTTTTGTATTGATAGCTAGAACTGCAGTTCATACTGTAATGGAGTTTGGTTGACACATTTCAAATTTAGAATTTTCCAGTTGTTTATCGTTTAGTATTCTTTTGTCTTACAGGGGTGCATAACTGGAACAGGAGTAGAAAACTAGACTTTTTAGAACACATGTCCCTTTAGAAGCATGCACCATGTAAGTAACCCATGAGCAAGAATATCAGGGTGTACCGAAAGAGACATGTTCTTGTGAATATGGGGCTATATTTTGGAGAGCCATACAGGAGGCTGTAGTAAGGTAGAACTGTTTGATCTGCCGTCATAGAGGATTTCCTTGTTAGCACTGTCTGCATAATTTTATGCTTATGTGCAGGGAATCTGGGAGAAATTTCTTCACCATATGGCTCTTCACAGGCTTTATTTTTATAAGAGTAGTAGTTTTTTAAAGCTGTCCTCACTGTTTTATGTTCCTCATAGAAGGGGCATTGCTAAAAATGTCAAAATATGACCCCCATCATCTGATAAATAAATACATTCTTTTTATGATCAGAAATGTGGGGATCTTTGTTAGTTTGCAGTACTGTGGCTGCATCTGTTTGTTACTTCTGCAGTTTTCTTTGGAAGATGTATGTGCAATTTTGACCTGGACATCACTGCATGCACACCACAATTACATAAGGCATCATGAGCAAGCAGGAGCCCTCTTTTCCTTTTTTGTTTAGTGCTGTGTTTCTTGTTTCCACATGGAGTTGAGTTTTCACTGCTGGTGACCCTGTCAGGTACTGGCAGATGTACTGAAAGAGCCATTTCATAGGAAGGCAGAATAATATAATGCACTCTTCACCACTGTATTGGATCTTGAAGAGTTCTTTTTTTTCAACATGTAATTTTGCTTCCCAGTCTCTTTCCTGTTACACTTCTTGGAACTTTTACCTTGAGTATATGCCATTATTAAATAATCTCTTACAGGCTTTGCTGATACACCCAAAGGGAGATGTAGGTATGCTAGGACCCATGGCATTTTGTGTCTCTCATATTCACAGTGAACTTTAAGTGATGTTAGTAGGAGCAGTACTAGAGGAAAGACTGTTAAAAATGGCTGACTGACAACTGGCAGCCAGTCATGGATTTATGGCATGCATTTTGACCACTCATTACAAATAACTGCTGTTCAGTTGTGAAAGTATGTTAGAGCTGTCCTTCAAAAACTAGACTTTCATTTAAAAATGCAGATCATATAGCTACATTTGCTATAATCTGTGCAGCTTGACATTACCTTATCAGCTGCTTCATCAATATTTCTTCCAGCAGTTTTTCTTCTGAAAACCTTTTAGAAAGATGCTGTTTATGGAAAGAAGTAAATATAGGTTGACTTATATTGCTTATAATCATATTGCAAAATGATAGCATGTCTGAGGAAAATAAAAATATTTTTCAGATGGTGTTGTTATGTGATGCTCCATGCGGATCAGGATGGTGAGAAGCTCCAGGCATTACTTCGTCTTTTAACAGAACTGCTGCAACGAGTACGAGTTGTTGAGGCTCTTAGCACAGTGCCTCAGATGTATTGTTTAGCTGTTGTTGAAGTTGTAAGACGGAAGATGTTCATCAAACACTACAGAAAGGTAAGTATTTTTTCTGCTTCATAGTTTCCTTATAAAACAAGTAACCTATGGTGCCTGTGTTTGGAGAGTAGCACCTTGTTTGCAAACTAGTGTTTTTGGAGCATATATTTTTTATTACTTTTATTGCTGTTATGGTCATAGTTAAACAAGAAACATGCTGCCCTGCCTACCTTGGGTAGAATATTGCATACTCTCTGGTGCCAGTCTTGCTGTATGGCCAGATACCAGTCCATTAAATAATACTAGTATTTGAAGTCATAAGTAACTATAATGGAGGACTACTGCAACAGGCGGCATGGGTGTAGAGGATGCATGTATGTATTGGGATGACTGACTTTGTATAGTCCTAGCCATATATTTTTGCGGACCTTTCAGAAAAGGGAGTTCATTCTTTTGAAGAGCATCTGAAAAATGTTTCACAAGTCTGATTGTTCGTATTTAGTCGTTAATGGTGGCAAGCTTTCTGTAGTAACTCTTTGGATTTATATTGATGGCTGCCTCTCCAGTTCTCTTTTCCAGCCAGTTTATATGAATATGTAAATAATCCTTCAGAGTTTGTTGAAACTGCTGAAATGCTACACCAAAACATTTTGAATTCAGTCTTGTTTATGAAAACTTTGGTAGCAGTAAGGATTTTGTTTGTCTTCAGAATTAATTATTCTTATTCTTTGTCTTTCTAGTAGGAGAAGTTCTATTGCAGTGTCATTGTTAGGAATCCACAATGCTTGTAGCAGCAGTATCGCTCCCTATAATTTTGTCTAGAGCCTGCTTCATTACATTTGATTTTCTTGGTAAACTACGTTTTCTAATAAGCAGTCTAGGCCATTCCAATTTCAGAACCTATGAAAGGAGAACTTTGTGTCCGTTAGGAAGTGATTTCATTTACAGAAATAAATGAAGTTTTCAGAATTCTAACCGATTGCAAAACTGTCACATTTATGTTTACATATTGCAGGGTCTGGAACCTTCAGAGACTTATTACCCTTTCCATTGCCTTGTTTCACTTCCAGGTGCTGCCATATGCTAACATGTTTGAAACAGTTGTATATGCGTTGTGACATATGATGGCTTAAGTTGTGCCACCCCCCCACCCCCCCGGTGAAATATTGAGCCGTATGTTTATAAAAATCTTTGTAGAGTTTTTATCAAGCCACAGCCCAGATTTTCTGTCCTAGTGACATCAGGGTAGTGTTATCATGGAGATATTTTTATAGACTTTAATGGACATGACCCTTTAATATGCAGGGGTACATTAAAGTCTGTGGACATATCTCCACACTATTCTTACCCTGATGCTACTGGTGATAAGTCAGTTGTTGGTGAGCCAGGGAAGATATAGTTTTACATAAATTTTAAAAAGATGTCTCTCTAGGTGCTATATGGGTAGGCATCTTATGGTTCTTATCGATTGCCTAGTAATGCTCCTGTGAATTGGAACGAGTGATGGGGGAAATGCACCACAGCAGTGCAGGCACTGAATTCCACAATGCAAGAGGTTGGTCAAAATACTTTAAGGGAAGAGAATTTTGATGACGTGCTCTTCTTCAAAATTGGTATAAATTTTCTCTTGCACACTCCTGTATACAGCACCCAGAGTGCAGAAGATGTAGTTTAAGAACTAGAATAAGGTGTTCATGTCATCATTTTGCATTCTTTAACAGTCTTGGTGAAAGACTAGTTCAGTCCCTTAAATTGTTTTTTTATTTGCCTGTACAAGCTGCTTTCTTGAGATAGCATTTGTTTGCTTTAAAATGTTAGTTTGCTTCAGATGTGATGTAAATGTTCATTTTTTTCCTAGCTATTTGTAGGTTATAGAATTTTTTTCTTTATGAGTTGTCTCTTTAGATCTAGTATTTTATTTATTTTTTGGAATTTGTGTAGAAGGGTCCTTAAAAAGATTTTCCAACTCAGCTGAACTTATAAATAATGCTGTTTCTGGTCTGTATACCTAAAGGGTATCATGAAGTGAAAGTTGATATGCTGATGAACAGTGTAGCTGTTAACAGAAACTCTAATAGCAGCTTATTAGAGACAGTGGTATATATTTCAATTTCTGTGTGTTATTGGTAGTCTATAGAAACAAAATGTTAAAACACTGGCAACATAAGAAATTGGAGATGTTGGGTTCCTTAACTTGTACTGAGCAAAGAGCTTGCAGAAAATTCTCTTTAGATTTGTGTAGGTTAGCTTCAAATTTAACTGTATTAGTACTCAAATTATTTTGGTTTACTACAGAGAATTAAACTTCTGAGTTTGTCATTCTAGTGCTGTCTTTCTGCTACCCTAAGACATAATGAACACAAAACCAGCCTAGCAAATGTCCCTCATTAACCATCCTCCCATACTGGTGTACCCCCCCCCCCAAAACAGGGATTTATGTTTTAAAGACCTGTACCTGACGAGCACATTAAATGCATGCAACATCTTAAGTAATAAAAAAAAAACGCAAGTCATTGTAGATAAGTAAGCCAGTTGTACAATTTTAAAGTGAGACTGAGAAGACATCTCTAAAATTAAAGAATCTATAATTGATGTTCATCGTGCATACAGCTGCAGTCATAACAGATGGGTTCTCCTGCCGTCAGGCAGGTCCTCGGTCGGCCGAATTCCAAAGTCTAGGTCCGGCGTCGGTTGTCGTCGCTTCTTCCCTGACGTCAGTGCGATAGGGGTATAAAAGAACCAGCCGACGCCATTTTCTTCAGTCTTTCTTGCCGCGCGGTGCCCGAAGCAGAAGCAGTTCGCAAGTGCCTGTCGGCCAGCTCCTGAAATTACGAAAATTTTGCAACCGAAGTCTTCTTGAAAGTTAAGCACCCCATTGGGGAAACTTTTCTTGCCTCAGACCGATGTCAGACAAAGTTAATAATTGTATTTCATGTGGGAAGCAAATACCGCATAAGGATTTCCATTCCCACTGTATTCCTTGTTTAGGCCCAGACCACGACGTCTCGGTCTGTCGCTTTTGTGCTACATTCAACAAACGCACCATTACGCGTCAGGCGGAGTTCGCCCAGCATTATTTTGGCAAAAAATTTAACTATATTATGTCGTCGGATACTCCGACTCCAGTTTTGTCTAAAAAGTGCAAAGATAAGGACCGACACACGAGGTCCGCGGCCTCTACTGACACCACGCCAAAGCCGATTACATGTGGTCCGGTTCTCAGCGAGGCGCCTACACAGCCCCTGACTACCGACGACACTTCTTTGGCGGTGTCTCCTGTGCCTGAGGTCGCAGGCTCCTCGGCCCACACCCCGACTACAGATACCGAAGCCACTCTTGGTGGTGAATCTCAAAATGTGGACAGGTCTACCTCCTCTCAAGGTGTCTTCAGACCTTCCTCTTCTTTTTCCATCAAGGCTTTCACTAAGTCTAAAGCAGCCATGCATTCTAAGAGACAAGCTACACAGGGCCCATTTCCAGGCCCCATGCCTAAAAAACAGATGCTTAAAATGGCTGAGGATTTAATTACTCTTATCAGGGGTCTCAACCCCGGACAAAAGGCTCAGAGTGGAGGAAGAATCCCCCTCCTCTGATCAGGGCTCCATTATATCAGAGCACTCTGATGAACAGGAACATTCTTACTCCCCTTTTGAAGACTCTGATGCAGAGGAGTCCATTCCCTCTGTATCCCCCCCAGAGGATTACTCATTTGGGGAAACTTTGCATACCTTAAGGGAACACTTCCACTGGGAAGGCCAAAATTATTCAGATTCCAAGAAAAGGCTTAGGGAATTTCTCTTGCTACCTCAGCACAGGCCTCTGGCTATACCTCCTGTCTTGGACATACTAGATGATGTGTACTCGGAGGCCTGCCTTAACCCGGACTCTCTACCTCCAGCCCCAGTCAAGCCTGACAGGTACTACAGGGTTCCTGACTCACACCAATTTCTATACAAAAGCCATGCTGCTGACCCAGAAACTATCTCACAGGGCCCCAAGGGACTTAAGGCCTCCACTGCTAAAAATCCATTACCTTCCGAGAGAGATTCCAGATCCTTAGAAAGGTGGGGAAAAAGGTGTATACCTCGGCCACCTTAACCATGAGGGCATTAAACTGTCAGTTCCATATGCTAAAGTACCAACAGTTTTTGTTATCACAATTGAGAAGTAAAATGTCACAACCTGAACAACCAGACTTGAAGGAGTTGCAGGATTTGATGCATAGTGCAGAACAAGTGGGTAAACATACCTTACAATGTGGTTTTGTTGCTCTAGAGGCCTCATGTAGAGCTGCTGTTACAGGATCAGTCATACGTAGACATGCCTGGCTTAAGGAACAAACCTTACCAGATCATGTCAAAGCTAAATTACTAGATGCCCCTCTACAAAAGAATGTATTATTTGGTGCTAATGCTGAGGAGGTATTAAGGAAAATGGAGGAAAAGGCTAAATCAATTGCAAACAGTGAAAGATTTTCTACAGGTACAACTCCCACGTTTCAGTAGAAATTGGCCTTCCAAAAATTGGTCCTTTCCAGCCACGGACAGACCCCAAAGAGGTAGATACAGGCACCTGAGGGGCAGAGGGCAATCCCAAGGATCGTTTAGAGGCAGACAATGGCAAGCTCCTACACAAAGAGGTGGTGAGGATAACTCGCAACCATTCAGAAAGCAAGCCCAATGACTTTCCCCTTTGCATGCCAAGCAAGACTCAAATGGCAGCACCCTTAGGCGGAAAACTGGCATTATTTTCAAAGAATTGGCATATTGTCACAAAAGACAAATGGATCCTGGATATTATAAACAGAGGCTACAGATTCCATTTTCACACCCTTCCAAAAATGAGAGGCATGCCAAACCTGCCACACAATCAAAGGGCAGAGGCACAAAGACAAATTTCAGATCTCATAGACATGAAAGCTATTCAAGAGGTACCTACGCACGAACAAGGTCAAGGTTTTTATTCCAGACTATTCCTGGTACCAAGGAAGGGAAAAGATTGGAGACCTATTTTGGACCTATCCATCCTAAACACATTTCTACTCGTACCAAAATTCAAGATACTCACTCTACAGCAGCTTCTTCCCATGCTGGGCAAGGAGTCTTGGCTGGTAACATTGGACCTCAAGGAGGCATGCCTGCATGTCCCAATCAGACAAAATTGCAGAAGATACCTCAGATTTCTTGCAGGTTCAACCCATTATCAATTCTCTGCATTGCCCTTTGGCTTATCTACTGCGCCCAGAGTATTCACGAAATGCCTGGCATCAGTAATTGCCTACTGCAGACTTCAAGGGATACAAATATACCCCTATTTGGACGACTGCCTGATCCAAGCGGACAGCAAGCACATTCTTCTGAAACATCTGGCTTATGTAATAATGTTGTTGAATTCTCTGGGATACACAGTCAACAAAAAGAAATCAAGGCTAATACCCTCTCGGAAAATAATTTTCCTGCGTGCCAACTTGGACACAAACACCCAGATGGCCTACCTCACACCAGAGAAGCAGGGGCAACTAACTCAATACTTCAGAACACTAGCAAATTGCACCAGGCTGACTGCAAGGAAAATCCTGCAGGCTCTGGGATTCATGGCATCTTGCATCTTACTAATCCCATGTGCAAAGCTGCATATGAGGAAACTTCAATGGTACCTGAAAAACCTATGGTCTCAACACAGCCACAGTTTGGAAACAATAATACCACTAATTCCATGTCTTCAAAAGGAATTTCTGTGGTGGGCTCAAGCATGCCAAACAAGCACAGTTCTCCTATTCAGCAAGCCTCAAGCAAATCAAGTCATCACAACAGATGCCTCTGACTACACCTGGGGGGCACACATGACAGATCGGTGCATTCAGGGCAAATGGTCCCAAAAAGGAAAGCACCTTCACATCAATCAAAAGGAAATGCTAGCAGTAATAAATGCTATTATAGTTTTCAAAGACCTTCTGCAACCAGGTCAACTATTGATAAGGACGGACAACACTACAGTAATGTGGTACATAAACAAACAGGGAGGAACCCATTCATACCCCCTATGCAGACTGGCCATGTCACTTTGGAACACGGCTCTGGACTTACAAATCGAACTACAAGCACAGTACTTGCCTGGCAAGGAAAACACGCAGGCAGACAACCTAAGCAGAAATATGACAGATCCACACGAATGGAAGTTGCATCCTCAAGTTTTTACAGAGATAATTCAAGCGTGGGGAAGGCCAGACATAGATCTCTTTGCCTCCCACAAAAATCATCAATTGACAAAATTCTGCTCAAGGATTTTTCATCCAAAGGCCTGGAGAATGGACGCTCTCTCTTTCAGTTGGACATCAATGACAGTTTATGCCTTCCCACCTCTTCCTCTGCTGCCCAAAGTTCTATTAAAAACCAGAGCAGACAGACCAAAGATGATTCTCATTGCTCCAGACTGGCCAAGACAACACTGGTTCCCACTCCTGAGGAGCCTGACGCATTCCCCACCATGGACCCTGCCTCTAATGCCTCTTCTTCTGACTCAGCACAGCTTCAAAACTCTTCACAGTCAGCTAAAAACACTCAATCTAGCCGCATGGAAGATTCCTTAGCATCACAACAGACCCTACTCTCCAAGGAGGTGCAGGATGTCATTTTGGAGGCCAGAAGGCCGTCTACTAGAAAAGCTTACTCCGAAAAATGGAAACGGTTTTGTGTCTGGAATGAGAAAAAGGGCCAGGATCCTGGAAAACTGAATTTACCTCAAATATTACAGTATGTAGCTGTGCTGCTAAGCAGTGGACTTTCATTCTCCTCCATCAAAATTCATGCCTCAGCCATTTCTGCAGAATACAACACTGATCCACCCTTATTCTCTCACCCTCTCTTAAGACAGTTCCTCAGAGGGGCTAAGAATATAAAACAAGCAATACCTGCTTGGGA
This sequence comes from Protopterus annectens, assembly GCF_019279795.1. Lineage (NCBI taxonomy): Eukaryota > Metazoa > Chordata > Ceratodontiformes > Protopteridae > Protopterus > Protopterus annectens. The sequence continues at coordinate 1,614,002,114 of NC_056728.1, forward strand.
TCTCAATTTCATTCTAGAAAAGCTGACCTTGCCTCCTTTTGAGCCAGCTTCCTCATCAGATTTGCAATATTTGTCCTGGAAAACAGCTTTCCTTCTGGCTATTACCTCAGCTCGTAGGGTATCGGAACTACAAGCTCTCATGGCTGTGCAGCCTTTTATCATCTTCCATCAGGACAGGGTTTCCTTACGAACCAACCCGTCCTTTATGCCAAAAGTGGTATCCAGGGTAGCTTTGAATCAGGCTATACACTTACCTACCTTTTATCCTAATCCTCAAAACAAAGGGGAGAGATTACTACATTCCTTGGACATCCACAGACAACTGTGCTATTATTTGGACAGAACAAAGCCTTTCAGAAAATCAGAACAGCTCTTTGTGTCCTTTGCTATAGGAGCTCAAGGAAAGCCAATTTCCAAACAGACAATCTCAAAATGGATAGCCCACTGCATACGTTTTTGCTATTCTTTTCATGGCAAAACTGTACCTACAGGCATCAGATCTCACTCCACAAGGGCCACGGCTACCTCTGCAGCTTTTCTCAGAGGGGTTCCTACCAAAGATATTTTGGAAGCAGCCACTTGGAGTTCTGAGCATACCTTCTCCAAGCACTACCACCTTCCATTATACTCCAAATCTAGAGTGGGCTTTGCCACTGCAGTCTTGCAGGGCATTCTGGCTCCTCCTAGTTCCACCTAGTGCCTACCACTGCTTTCTTAGCTTTGGGATTCTACCCATCTGTTATGACTGCAGCTGTATGCACGATGAACATAGTACAGTTTTGTACCTACCATAAATGTAGATGTTCGAGTGCTAATACAGTTGCTGTCCAGGTTTCCCTCCCTCCTTCCCCTCTTGGGACAGGCCTATTGGCTAACACCTCCTCATGCAACCAGATTGGGGTATTCATTCTTGTTGTATTTGCTTGCACTACTGTATTTTGATTACATGGCATTGCTTTATTACACAAATTTATGTATTGCCTTCCTTCTGGGGGCACCTGACATCTGGGGCAAGAAAAACTGAAGAAAATGGCGTCGGCTGGTTCTTTTATACCCCTGTCGCACTGACGTCAGGGAAGAAGCGACGACAACCGACGCCGGACCTAGACTTTGGAATTCGGCCAACCGAGGACCCGCCTGACGGCAGGAGAACCCATCTGTTATGACTGCAGCTGTATTAGCACTCGAACACCTTCATTTATGGTAGGTACAAAACTGTACTTTTTTCCTCAGCAGGCTAGGCTAGCAAAGCCCTGAAGTTCACCCCCAACAGTGTGTCCAAGATCTTCAACCACTGCTGGAAGTAAGTTTACATGTTCAACAATGAAGTGGTGCACCTACTGCTAACATAAAACAAATAGCACCCATAAGTGGAACTACTGAGCAGATTTTTATCAAAACAGTTTAACACTTTCTTCGCCTATGATAAGACTTTTAAGAGCAAATTCAAAAGCAGAATTTAAATAGCCATTACGATCATGTGATCAAATTACCTCATCCAATAAAAATGACCACTGAACAATCAGAGATGAAAAAGCACAGAAAATTATAATGAATTGCAAGAATACTACAATATATATTTTTAATCTTAACAACAGACTTTTTTTTCCCTAAATCACAACACAGCTATTATGAATATGAGTTAGTTTTGTTCCCTCACACGTCCTAAATTAAACCAACATGTTGAGTTGAAGTTACTCATGTTATGGCGTAACTTGAATATTAACTAGAAAGTGTTCCAATGAATGACAAATTGACTGTTTGTACTTTACATAAAAATACATATGCCCTTGCTTCGGCCACCACATTTAACAAATTTTAAAAACTCTTCTGTGCCACAACTAAATGATATACTCGCACTGCTGCTTTTATTTCGCAGTTATGGTTTAACATAGGATGAAAAACACAGGAGGGGAACTAGTGGTGATTGAACAAAGTAACTGTGTGGCAACAATAAGGGCATTGTTAACTGACGAAAAAAATTATAGGGTGGTGAGACACAGTGAGATAAGTTTTGTATATTAAATTGAGGATTCCTTCAGTGATCCTCTGCTGGAAGGGTTAATTTCATTGGACATTTATGATTTTTCTTAAACAAGTAACTAACCCTAGAATAGGAGTCCTTTTTGGGATTCCTAAGATATGTAACAATGCAGTTTTTCTCCCTTTTCAACCAATACTGTCTCAGCTTTAGGCCTCAGTTTTGAAAACAGCCATTAAGTATGCTTCTAGACAAACTGGAATGTATGTTTTTGATATTGATTGATTGATGGACTGTCATATTAAAGATGTGATAGTTTTTACTCAATTTGTATGAGTTTACTAAAGGAGTAAGTTTTTTTCTTTATGTGCATGTATCCCTCATGATATAGGGTTTGATTATTTGAGGGTAAGTGTTTTAGCACATTTCTTTTTTCTAATTGGGAAAGAAATACGTTGTGTGTTACCTAATTTGATTGTAGATTTTTTTGACAGTGCTCTTTTATCAGCAGTGTACTGGAGCTGCAGTAAGTACAGTGTTAACTCCGATGATGCCTAGACTGAAATCATTGTTGTAGTATTCCAAACAGATGGATTTTCACCACTGACATCCCGCTGAGGTATCAAAGCTTAAACTTTCCCCTGAGTATAGGTCTGATGTCTGACCTCTGCTCACAAGAGTAGGGGTTTATAGCTAGACATACAAGCATAAATCCTCAAGACTGTTTTGCCGTCATCCCTAACATAGGTCTCACAGCAGTCGGTCTGATCCCTCACATGGTCATTGGTACTGCTAGTTTCTCAAAACCAGATAAGTGCCCTGTTGGGGGAACCTTCTGTCATTATTATATAAACTGTTTTGCTGAATTTATTTAGATGCAATCTAGAAAGGGTAAGTGTGTGTGTAGTAAGAAAATCACCAACAAAGATCTCCATACCCAGCATCTCTTTTGCCTAGGTGCCAAAGACAACTATAAGGCTTGTTTTGTTTTTCAGTCTTTTGTGCTCAAGACTTTGCTATCCTGTTTGTCTTTGCTCAACACTTTCTAGGAGACCTAATAACTGAAGCGTCTGTCCCACTCCCAGATGGTGGATACTGCCACAGTGGACATACTTCCATTTCATAAAAAAAGCTCAAGAGGCCCATTCTGACTCCAGCATAACCACAGAGGTTACAGAACCTGCAGTATATCCAACTCTATCTCAGACTTCCTCTAACACGACCCCACTGGAGGCTGGTATGGCATCAGAGGATCACATGTCCAAAGAGAATCTTGCTGCTAAGACAGCGGAACTGCAAATCACCATTTCAGTGGCATCCTGTAGATTTTAGTGAGGGAAGAGATTCCTGGCAAATTGAGGTATGTCAGGGGTTGGAAACTCTGCACTTTAAGTGGACATCACCCCAAAGAAAAAGTGACAAAAGACTAAACATGTCTCCTCACCTCCTCCTCTTAGGGAGAAAGAGTCAGACTTTTCCCAGGGATTATTCAAAGCCATTATGGCTCTTAAACTGCCTCCCTTTACTGGTAAAGCACAACAAAACATTCGGTGCAAAGAAGGAGAAGCTTTAATAGTTGAACGTAAAGTTGCTCATTATAATAACACTCGGTTTTCGTCCTGACACAGTCCGGACTTCTTCAGACATACAATAAAAGTATTTTAAAAACAAGTATTCAAATACTAGTTCAAGACATCACATGACCTAGATAATCCTATCCTGAAAATTAATCTACTATTACTTAATTGGATAATCACAAGAATTAAAAATAAAAATGGAATAAATAATTACCAGCATCAACCCCACCCTTCAACAATTCAAATGTAAAAAACATCTTCAGTCTCCTTTCCAAACACAACAATGTGTTGGACTAATTTCACAAAACACAAACTCAAAACAAAGATGCCGCGGTTTGATCAGCAGACTCTACTAAGCTTTACTAGGAAGTGACATATTTCATTACTAAATGCAAATGCCAAAAAAAGTTTCCATTTAGTCACTTGTCTAGTTAATCACAATGCATTAAGACCCATGAGTCTGGAAGTAAATTGTAAAAAACTTACATTAATCAAGGTTGACATTCCAATATAAAAATGTTCTTTGGTTTAAATGCAGCCATGATCAACAAAACACCTCAGCCTTCATCAAGGTTAACATTGCAGCACAAGGGTATCCTAGGAATCACAAAGGGTTTTGACCCTAAAAATAGGAACAGCCGTGACCGGTAAACAGCTGTCCCATTGCTGCATTCCCCATCCAGTGTAAAGACTTCCTTAATTATCCAAAAGTGAACACCCTGAGGGGATACTTGCAGCCATAATCACAAAGGAACTAACTCATTGTTGCGATCCCTTGCTGCACACCAGCTATTTCATCATTCTTCGTCGTGAGGTGTCTGGACTTGATTTGGGCATCCATATGTAGAGGTTGGTGTACTGTTGACCATTAGTAGGGATTATGCGAACCCCGTGGTTTATAGCAGAATGTGTGTTAACAATAGCTAACATGCCCCTTTAAATATATAGTAAGTTGGCAAGATAGTGCGTGAACTTGGTGTGCAGCAAGGGATCGCAATAATGGTTTAGTTCCTTTGTGATTATGGCTGCAAGTATCCCCTCAGGGTGTTCACTTTTGGATAATTAAGGAAGTCTTTACACTGGAGGGGAATGCAGCAATGGGCCAGTTGTTTACCAGTCACGGCTGTTCTTATTTTTAGGGTCAAAACCCTTTGTGATTCCTAGGATACCCCTGTCCTGCAATGTTAACCTTGATGAAGGCTAAGGTGTTTTGTTGATCGCGGCTGCACTTAAACCAGACTTCAAAATACTTTAAGATGTTTAAGAACGTTTTTATATTGGAATGTCAACCTTGATCAATGTAAGCTTTTTACAATTTACTTCCAGACTGGTGGGTCTTAATGCATTGTGATTAACTAGACAAGTGACTAAATGGAAAAGTTTTTTTGGCATTAGCATTTAGTAATGAAATATGTCACTTCCTAGTGAAGCTTAGTAGAGTATGCTGATAAAACCGCAGATTCTTTGTTTTGTGAAATTAGTCCATCAACACATCATTGTGTTTGGGAAGGAGATTGAAAATGTTTTTTTACGTCTGAATTGTTGTTGAAGGGTGGGGTTGATGCTGGTAATTATTTATTCCATTTTTATTTTTAATTCTTGTGATTATCCAATTAAGTAATAGTAGATTTATTTTTTAGGATGAATAGGCCATGTGATGTCTTGAACTAGTATTTGAATACTTGTTTTTTAAAATACTTTTATTGTATGTCTGAAGAAGTGTTATTAAAACGAGCAGCTTTATGTTCAACTATTGCAGCTTCTCTTTCTTTGCACCGGACGTTTTGTTGTGCTTTACGAGTTTGGTGCTGTTTCCTTGTTTTTACTGCCTTCCTTTACTGGCCATCTGCCTACTTCTCAGAAGGTCACAGTGGACTCCTCTTCCTTTGAAGAGGAAAAGGCCTCAGACTCTATTCGTTAGGCTACTCCTTTTAAATCCACTCTCCTGGTAAGGTTCCCTCAGATGATGAGGATTCAGTTTCACCTGATTCCCCTGTGGAGGAGGCATCCTTTGGGGATACCATTTTAAATATGATGAGACATTTTGAGTGGGAGTCTGTGCAAATTGTTACTGTCCAAAAGAGATACTACCTCATGCACCCTCTTGGAGGTGGGCATCCTTGCCCCTTCCTCTGTTCTTCCAGTCCTGGAGGCCTTTTTTGATTCTTTCTAATCCACATGTTTGACTCCTGACTTGCCGTCTCCTGGTCTCAAAGGCTAGGTAGATTTTACAAGGTGCCAGAGGAACTTAAATTCTTATATAAGAACCCTATAACTGATTCTTGAAGTGTGTCCCTCTATTTTGACAAGCCTTCTAAGATATGACCTAATGACAGTGCCTGTCCTTCAGACAAAGGCAGCAGGGTTGTGGATAGGTGGGGAAAAAAGGTTTATACCTTTTCTGCTGCGGTCTTCAGGGCTACAGTCTACCAGACTCAGTTGGCCAGTTACCTGTCATCTGTTCCTAACAGTCTAAACATGGTATTGGTGGATTTGAAGGGCAGAAATAGTCTTCCCCAGTTATTCAGGACACTCAAGTGGCCAGACACAGCATAAAATATTGCTGTGATATTTTTGAGGCTCCCTCCTCCAGAGCAGCTGCTTCAGATACAGTCATCCATAGATATGCATGGTTGAACAACCAATCCATGGCAGAGTATTTTAAAGCTAAGCTCAATGATTCATAGGTAGGTATTAGGCTATCTGCCCGAAGGCATTTATAAGCCTTGCCAGAATGTGTTGGCTTTCGCCACCCCCTTAGATTAGATACCTGTGCCTCTGTCTAGCAGATCCACTGAAGTGATCCCCGGGGTAAACATTCTGTTTCCCATCCACTCGTCAAGGTTTCTCTTGAAGAGTGTTAGCGAGGAGCTCTGCCTAATGTAGATTGGAATCATGTTCCAAAGCATGAGAAGTCTCTGGGACAGGAATCTATCCCTCCGGCACATCCTATTTATTGTTGTGGTGAGGTTTAGATCCCTAGAGCGTGTGGCTCGAGGGGATAAGGTTTTCTTTAAGTGGAGCATGTCCATCAATTCTGGGTTGGACATGGCCTTGTATGTCAGGTAGAGATCACCTCTGAGTAGGAGGTATGCAACCGAGTACAGCTGGAGTTTCTTCAGTCGAGCTGCATAGGGCATCAGTTTGAGGCCAGTGATCCTCTTGGTGAGGTACTTCTGTGGTCTTTCCAGCTGTTGCAGGTGTCTTGTAAGGTACATCCCAAATGGGGCATTGTACTCTACGATGGGTCTGATGAGTAGAGGGGCACAATGACCTCTTTTGATCTGGATGCAAACCTTTTGTGATTAGGTGGGTCACATAGAAGGATTTTCTAACCACTTTGGCAATGTGATTATCAAAGGAGAGATGACTATCTACTTGGGTCCCCAGATCCCTTATTACGTTTTTCATATTTAGGGGACTGCCACCTATGTGGTAGTTTGTGGGTACTTTGTTTTTTCCAAAGGGGATGACTATGCACTTTTTGGCATTTAGCTTGAGGCCATGATTTTGACATCCGGTATCCGTCTCAGTGAGACCCTTTTGGAGGATGTCTGTGTCAGCCGGAGAGTCAGTTATAGCCCCTAGTTTGTAGTTGTCTGCGAACTTGGTCAGCCATAGTCCTCCTGTGCTTGCCTTTACCTCTGGGAAGTATATGCCGAACAGGAGGGGTCCTAGGACTGAGCCCTGGGGAACGCCACTTGTTACCGGTTTAGAGTCAGACCTAGCTCCCGCAACTCTCACCATGTGAGTTCTGTCCGTGAGCCAATTGGCAACCCATCTTGTGACATAAGGGTTTATGTTCAGGCTCGTGAGCTTGTCTATAATACCAGAATGGGGAATGGTGTCAAAGGCCTTTGCGAGGTCTAGGCAGGCTGTGTGTACCACCTTTCCCTCGTCTATAGCCTTGGTAACTATCTCAAAGAAGTCCACCAGGTTTAGGAGGCATGATCTGCCCTTAACAAAGCCAAACTGGGTAGGGTCCAGTGTTTGGAGGTTCCCAATGTCTCTGTTAATGAGTTCCATGACGATGCGCTCCATAGCCTTCCAGACCAAGCTAGTCAGGCTTATTGGGCAATAGTTTCTGGTGTCTGTTGTGGCTCTACCTTTGTGGAGTGGAATAACCATTGCTGTGCACCACTTTATGGGTACGTAGCCTGTGGAGAAGCTGAGTTTGAACAGTTTGTTTAGGTGAGGGGTTAGCTCGTCTTTGAGCTCGTATAGGATGCAGCCTGGGACACCGTCCAGTCCCATTGATGCTGTGTTTTTGGCTTTGGAGAGGGCTGTTTTAACCTGAGTGTCTGTGATTTCAGGGGCTGTACATTCTTCTGGTATGGTAATGGGCCCTTTTGGGGGTGAGAGGGGGGTGAAATTTGCACTGAACCTGTCTGCCAGGATGTTGGCAATATCGGTTGGTTCAGTGTATTTTGGAGTCTTTGGCAATTTTTCTTTCGAAGCTCTCCTTGGATGATTTTACGAGGGATCATAGTTTCTTGCTGATACTGATCAGGGATGTCTTCCCTTCTTGGGATTTTACTCTTTTCTGTACTGGTTTCCTCCTTCTATTGTATAGCTTGTTTATGGCAGGAGTCCACCAGACTGGTTTTCTTTTCTTGGAGGAGGGAGTCTTGGTTTTGCTTGGGATAGCACGATCCATGCATTCTTGTAGGTGCCCATAGAATGCATTAGTAAAGGATTTTGCAGCTTGGACAGCGTTATCCTTTAGCATGGGGGCTTTGAAACTTTCCAACTCTGTCTTAAGTAACGTGAAGTTTGCTTTTGAAAAGTTTTTCACTGTGGTTTCCTTGCCCGGGGGTAGGGGCGGAATGTGGATATCCAAAGTGATTTGTTTATGGTCAGATCTAACCAGCGAGGGGTTGACCTCTGGTGTAGAACACCGGTCGCCCATGTTAGAGATGACCAGGTCTAACATGTTGTCACCTCTGGTGGGAGTGTTGACCACTTGATCCAGGGCGTTGTTGAGTTTATAAATTCTAGGAAATGTTGGGCAAGGGACTCAGTACTCGAGTAGTTTTCCCAGTTAATGTTTGGATAGTTGAAATCACCCAATATTAGGGTGTTGTGTAGGACCGTTATGTTTCCCAGCGTTTCCAGAAATGCGGAATGGGGGTCCTGGGACATGGTGGGTGATCTGTAGCAAGTTACAATTTGAATTGCAGTTTTGCCCATTGTTAGTTGCACGTGGATGATCTCTGAAGCATTGTGCTGTGTGCCACTAACCTGGAGGTGTGGGTATCCTTGATGAATATGGATACTCCCCCACCTTTTGTATTTCAGTCCGGGTTCTGTGGCCGAAATGTATGGTATGAGTTGTAGCCTGGTAGTGCTGGGGTGCTCTTTGGAGCCTTAAACCAGGTTTCTGTTATTGCACATGTACGATTTTCTCCATACCAAGGAGTGCCTCAAGTGCGTGCATTTTGAGTAGCATTACCCTCAGATTTTTGTTACCTGTGCTATTTACGGCGGTGGGTTTGTCTTTTGGGCCTTGGCTAAAAAAGGCACTATGGGGATGGCAAGAGCCTTGGCCAGTATTCAAAAGCCTAAGGGTGACAGGTCCAAGCGTCTTTAGCAAAGCAGCGTGGCTTGTCGAGCATGTCATCCCAGGCGAACAGACACTGGATCCCCTTTGAATGACACCAGAAACTTAGCCAGTTGTTGAAATTGATAATTTTTTCTTTATACCGTGGTATCCTTCTTGGTGAGGGCAGGATGCTACTCAGGGTCAGGGTCATACCGGCCTGGGCTACGTGATCAGAAAACTCTTCTATGTCTCTCTTCATGTAGTCCAGGGAGGTACATTCACACCAACGTGGACAATGACAGAGTCATATTATTACTTGTTCTGGAGTGACCTGAGTGCTTTTGTTATGTGGCAGATCCTGGCACCCGACAGGCAGCTTAGCAGTAACCTTCTCCTTATTCAGCTTTGTGAGTGGGAAGTTAGTGTGCCTGACTATTGAGTCATCTATTACTAGTATGTTGGGTATGTTATTTTGCCTTAAGGGCTGTGATTGCGTGGCACACTGGTTTTGTGAAATATGTGTTTCATGGTTTGTGTTGGGGGGGGGGGGGTTGCTTGGATGTCTGCTTTGGAGGTCTGTGTTGCTTTTGCAGATTTTTATTTAGAGCCTCTGAGTATGTTTTTGTGTATTTGTGTGTTTTTTGCTTGTGCTGGTTTAATGGATCTATGCGAGACTGGTGGTGTGATGGTGTCACTCTTGTACAAAAATCTTTTGTTCGAACCACAAGGAGCTAGCCTATTCAAAACCTTACAGGAACAAGGTAAGACTATGAAAGACTGCAGACAAATACAACTTGCCTCTGTACCTAGATACCCGAGGAATTACCCAGCAAAGCTTGCTTACTTTGTTAGAAGGGAATGTAGACCTCCACAAAAACACAAGAAGGTGCCCAAGAAAAGATTTACAGATAAACCTGAAAGGGACCCCAGATCTGGGGGGCCTTACTTCTTAGATAAGTCAGTGTGACTACATTGCAACCCTTCACCCTTGGTCCTGCCCTTCCCCTCTCAAAAGGCTCACTCTGCCCATTTCAGACTGGGAAAAGATTACCAAAGATAGATGGGTTTTATCCACCATAAAAAGGAGTAGGTTATGTCCTGGAGTAAACCCCACACACACATACACACACACAACACAATCCACTTTCTTGTGCCATCCTCCAGGAACTACAGGCCCTGGACTCAATAGAACCAGTTTCTTTTCAATTTCTTGGAAGAAATTTTTATTTCAGACTGTTTCTGGTTCCAGGAAAAGAAGTATAGTGAAGGCCATACCTCTCAACTGTCCAGATTTTTTGCCTCATAGTTTTGGCCTTTTCTTTAAAAAAATTGTTTTTTCTGGGAAATAGCTGAGGACTGTTGTCACTAAATAATGACGTACATTTGAGTTTCAGACTTTATATCCTTCAGAAAATGCATGCTAAATTAAATCCCGTTATTCTAACAACTTTCTAAGTTTAAAAGACCAGTATTTAAAACCGGTTCCTATTTTTGGGCCTTTGTCCCCCCATTATTTTAGGCTTTGTCCAGATTTCTTATGCTAAGAGTTTGAGGGGTAAGGTGGAGGCCCATACTGGATCTCTGTCTGGTAAAGATATTAATCAATGTGCCAGTTTTCAAAATGCTAACCTTGTTGCTGTTTATTCTCCCACAGGCATTCCTAGTCTCTCTGGATCTGAAAGATGCCTACCTGTATATTCCCATTTATTGCTGCTGCAGGAAATTCCTGAAGATTTTACTGTTGTTCTCACTTTCAGTTGGCTTTTTGCTGTTTGGGCTTTCTACAACTCCGAGAGTATTCACAAAATGCCTAACACCTGCGATTTCCTTTTGCAGGACTCAGGGAATTCAGATATTTCCTTGTTTAGATTATCTGCTTTTGCGGGCCTCTTTCCCTTAGATCTTACTGTAACACCTCCAATTTACTCTCAACCTTCTCCTGTTTTGGGGGTTTACAGTCAGCTACAAAAAAATCTTTCCTCCAGCCGACTCAGGATTTAGCTTTCTTGGGCTGCACATTGGAAACCAAAAGGATGCAGGCCTACTTACCTCAGAAAATGGTGCAGAACTTTACAATTTACTTAGTCTCTAACCTCTCTCAAGGCCTATTCAGCCAGGGAGATACTAAGAGCATTGGGATTTGTGGCAGCAACCACTCCAGTGTCCCCCCTTGGCCAGGCTGCATGTGAGGAAAATTTGTTTAAAGAAAGAGATTTTGTGGTGGGTGGCTCAGGTGAACCTCAATCCAGAACTACCTTTCAAATCAAAGATGCCAAGTCCAGAAATGTGCACAAACATCTCAACCAAGGCTTGGATGGCATCCACAAGGCCCAGGGCCTTTGGCAATCCAGTTTCAGGAAAGAACTCATCAATTTGAAAGAAATGAGGGCTCTCATTCAAGCTCCTCAGGTTTTCTCACACCTCTGGAGACCAAGCCCTCTGAGTATTCACAGAAAGCACCACTGTCATGTGGTGTATAAACAAGCAAGGAAGAACCAGATCATAAAAACTATGCAGACTGGTTCAGATTGCTTGGACCAGGCTGCCCAAAGAATCTTGTCCTTTTCAAGCTGTATAAATTCCACCACAGGACAACATTCTGCAGACCCGCTAAGCAGGTACATCAAAGACCCCCCTATGAATGAATCCTTGACAGACAAATGTTCTTAGACATAATCTACAAGTTAGAAAGATAACAAGTTTGCATCAGAGAGCAGCAAGCAGCTCCTCCTCTTTCACTTATTGCCATGGAGGACAGATGCAATCTCTTCAGTGGACAAAGAGGTTCCTTTATGGCCTCCCATTCCCTTTAATAGCAGAAGTATTGCTAAAGATCCAAAAAGGAAAACAAAAAAAACAAAATTCCTACTGGTGACTCCCTTTTCACCAAGACAGCATTGGTTCCACACCTTCTCTGTCAATTAGCGACAAAGTGGATGTCGTCACACAGCAGACAGGCTCCACTACTTCATCCCAACTCATTATCCCTCAACCTAAGCCTGTGGATGACAGGACTCTGCTACCTTACATTCACCAGTTTTCTGAAACTATGCTTTGGGTTCTCCAGGAGACAAGGATACCCACCTCTTATCTATCTTGTGTAAGCTTTTGAAATCAGGTCTGGCATATTCCTCTTTCAAAGCCCACCGGTCATCCATTTCTACATATCTACCCCTCATTGTCTTTGTAATACCAAAGTCTGAGGTCAAACATTTTCTGAAAGTGGTGTAGCATCTAAGATCCCCAAGGAAACCTGTGCCCCACCTTGGGACTTCATCTTCATGCTAGAAAAACTCACTGTGCCTCCCTTTGAGCCAGGTCCTGCTTCTACTGGTAAATTCTGCACCTTGAAAACTATCCTGTTGTTGGCCTTCACTTTTGTGAGGCATTTCAGAACTACAGGCACTTATGGCTGTTCCACCTTTTCTTATTTTTCACAAGGGTAGCGAATCCCTGAGGGTTTAACCCTTCCTTTTTGCCAAAAATGGTGAACAAGATGTCTTTCAACCAGGCTGTCAAACTGCCCACCTCCTTTCCCAGTTCACAAAACAGGGGTGAAAGACTCGTACGTTCCCTAGATGTGCACAGACAGCTGAGATTTTACTTGGGTAGGACTAAATCTATACGTAAGTCAAACCAACTGTTTGTCTCCTTTTATGGACTCCAGGCTGGGCCAGTCAGTATCTAAACTAGCCATTGCAAGCTGGATTTCCAAGTCCATTTCCTTTTGTTACTTGCACTATGGTAAACCCCTGCCAGGCTGCCCACAAGCTCCATCTACCAAGGCAGTGGCATCCTTGGGGCCTTCTGTAAAGGGGTAGATGTCAAGACAATCCTGGATGCTGCCACCTGGTCTTTGGTGCACACATTCATTAAACACTACAAAACTGATGCCTTTTCAAGATCCAGGGCTACCCTCGATAGGTCATTTCTGTCTGGACTCTTATAGCTCTCTCCATTCTCAACCATCCTCCCAGTCTCTTCCCTTAAGCTGTATGAATCAGTCATATGTTTGGAATACTGCAACAGTGATTTCAGTCAGGAAAGATTACAGTTGTGTACAAACGTAATCATAACAGTAGATGCCCCACTGATCACTGTTACAGTATTCTTTACCAACTTCTTTCCTCACTTCTGATATTGTCTCCACCTTCCTGTCCTGTTGGACACATCCTAGGACTGAGGGGGCTCCTCTCACCTCCTGCTTTGCCACTCCAAGCTGATTACTCTCTCTTGCGATCTGAGATCATATGTTAGACATATGCTCCAAAGAAAGTTGTAAGCTTTGTTACCCCAGCCAGAAGTCAGTAATGAAAACACATCTGTTTAGAATACTGCCACAATGATCAGTAGGACATCTATTGTTATGGTAAGTTCTTACACAACTGTACTATCACAAATGTGGTTTTTAGCCATTTGGAGGTGGTGCTTTAATATAATTTAGAAACTTTTATAAGCGTTCTAATTTTAGATGATTATTTTTCCATTGTTCCACAGCTTACGCAAAACTAAAGGAAACTTTGTCTAAAAGTATATGAACATCTCCATGCTGTTAGGATTCAGAATGTTAACTATTCCTTATTTAAACATGTGATTCATTGTCCAACTTTCAAAAATTATTTTCAGTATTAGACTTCCAAGATGGATGCACACTGATCAACAGGGTGATTACAGCTCCCCCAGTGAGAAAATTTAAACTGTTAAAGAAACAGTAAAAATTATCAGTTTGGGTATGTTACTGGTAATAAATTACACTGCTTTGATGCCAGCATAGAAGGCATTTGGAGAAAGTAATAGCAAATCAGTAGAAAAAGGAGCTAGCTTCTAAGAATCTTGCAGCTGCTCAGCAAAAATCAGTTTCGTTTTCAGCTTTGATACAGGAGATGGCGTCCATTAATTTACAGGAAAAAAATAAATGCACTCAGAGATGCTGAAGGAAATCTATAAAGGCAAGTAAGAAAAGTCTGAAAAAACAGATGATTATTTAATTAGTTATTGATATGAACTAATGAACCTGAAAAACTGAGGCTGAAATGAAGAAGGAAAAAAAAAGGTTGACCGACCAAGAGGCTTCTCAAAAGGAGCTCTTTCAAAAATAGTGGATTTAGAAGACAGAGCAAAAAGAGAAAAGCTGAGATATCCTGCTGTACCAGAGAAACTATAAGGAACAGATTGCAATAATTTTATGAAAGTACAGATAAGTAGCTGCACTGGTATTTCACAACAGGGGATGTTAATTGAGAGGGCACAGTGTGTGTATGCTCTAATTCTGGTCAAGATAAAAAAAACAGTCAAGACCAATACTAGGAAAAATGTCATCATACCAGCAGAAAAAGTTATTCCTGACAACATTGTGGCAGAAGAAAAGCATATTAAAAACTGGGGACAGCAAAGTGCTTGTGGAAAATGATTAATGTTAAGTTGTCAATCTCGCCTTCATTCTTGCTGGATGGGTTCAGAGCCGATCCTCGGCTCCGACTCGGCCAATACTAAAGCTCGAGAGCTAATTCCACCGGCTCGAGGCTCCCCTATATCCCATAATGCTAGGCGGTAACTACTCAGATCTCGTTTGCCGCTATAGCTGACGAGGTGCTTTTCTACCGGCTCAGGCAGGTGAGTTACACTTTTACCTTTAGGTACTTCCTAAAACCCCTTTTTTAATTTTGATACCATAACTTTTTAGTTTAAATTAAAAATTTAGATAAATCGACCCTTGTTTGTCGAGCCCCCTTTTCCATTTTTCCCTTATCTTTAGGCCTTCGGCCCCTTCCCTTCCCCTAGTCCTTTACTGACTAAATTAGTTCTTTTTGTAAGGGCTTGTGTGTGTGTGTTTGTGGCTTTAGCCTTAATAATTTATTTTAATAGTTTTGTAAAGAGAGTGTCTGTAGTGTGTTTGTGTGTGTCAGGCTCTCCTTTTTACTATGTCAAAAGACAAGGTCTCAGGCTTCAAGAAGTGTGACTCGTGCTGTCAGAAAATGTCTCTGACAGACGGTCACACTTCTTGTGTGTATTGCCTGGGGCCTTTGCACCTGCAGGACTCTTGTGCTATTTGTCATGGGTTTAGCCCTTGAGTCCTGCAGGAACGCAAGAATAAACTTATCTTGCGGGGCTTATTAAAGCCTGAAGGCCCCCCGACTCAGTCTGTGTCGGGGAAGCCTTCAAAAACTTCCAAACAGTCGGCTCCTGTTCCAGAGTCGACTGCTGAGAAGACTAAGTCGGCGTCGACATCGGCTCCGGCTGGAGCCGATGTTTCTAAGCCTCATACTGTTACATCGGCTCCGGCTGGAGCCGAGGTTGATAAAACTCCGTCGGCTCCGATACCTTTATCGGAGCCACAGTCTAGAAAGAGGTCCAGATCCCCCTCTATCGGATCCATGCATTTGGCGCCAGGATCCCCTCTTCTTTCGGAACGAAGTCACAAAACTCATTCCTCACGGTCTTCCAGATTATCCGACCATGATTTGCAAAGGGGTAGTGAGTAGACTTCTCAAGTCCGAGGCACTGGCCCAAATGCTGCATAGCCCGACTCACCAGTCAGTGGCTATTTCCGTTCTCCAATACATTCCTCCTCCGACTCCTTTGAGTTCGGAGCCAGGGCTTGTCGGAGCCATGACTGTCGGTGCGTCGGATCCGATACCTTCCATTTCGGCTCCGTCGTCTGCTCCGATCTCCTCCTTGGAGGGATCTCGGCGCCGAGCTTCCCTCGTCGGCTCCGAGGGGGCGAGTGGCATCGGACCCTTGTCCGACCCCGCTCTCCCTCTCGGGGCTTTGGCGTTGGTGAGTTCGGCTCCGACATCGGCTTCGGAGCCATCCCTGTCGGTGCCGGGGGAGGTCCTTGTCTCTTCGGAGCGGGGGCCTCGGGCCTTGCCTGACAGGGGTGCCTTCGAGGTCATGCGGAGCGTGCTAGAACCAGGTTCTGCCCCACAGTCAGCTCCTTCAGCCCCTCCATCTACAGTGCCTGCGGTGATTTCTACTCACCCCCTTGTCTCAGACCGCAGAGAGCCAACTCCTCAAGTTTCCCCATTGGGAATTTCCTCCTCTTCCGAGGCCTCTCCTGACCCTGCAGGAGATCCCCAAGGAAGAGGCAGTGCAAGAGGAAGCACATTGACTCCCCTGAGTCTATCACCTCTGACACTGACTTAGAGGAATCCGAAGGTTCCCCTCGATCCCCCTCTGAGGATGTCTCCTTTGCTGACATCCTTGAGATCCTGAAACAGAGGGGGAACTGGCCAGCCCTTAACCCTTCGGAGGATGAGTCAGTGTATGTTGAGGCGTTTGGCTCTCGCCCTTCTACCTCCTGGGTGTCCCTCCCTTTGACCCCCTTATGGAAGTGGTGGCAAGGAAGGCTTGGACGGCTCCTGACTCAGTGGAACCCACCTCGAGGAGACCATCCAAATTTATTACTGCCCCCAGAGACAAGGATTTTTATCCAAAGGTGTCCCTGTTGATGCCATGGTGGTGGCTGCGGCCACAAAGAAGGAGTTAGCTGATCCTTCGGTTCCTGTCCATCCTCCTAATAAGGAATCTATGACCATGGACAGGTACGGCAAGCGGATGTTCTCATCAGCGACCTTTTCAATGCGGTCGCTGAACTACTTATGCCACTTCACTCGTCTCCAGAGAGATTTACTCAAGGATATGGGTGAACTGATAAAGGATCCTACAACTGAGGGGTTCAAAGACATAATGAACTCCCAGTTGGCATCCCTAAATTCCATTGTTAACTCCTCCATGCGGCTGGTCTCATATGCAGCAGATGGGGCGAGTAGAGCCGCAGGCACAGGTGTTGCCTTACGACGTCACGCCTGGATGCGGCTATGCAACTTTGTGGACCCTTTCAAGGCGTCCTTCACCAATTCTCCCTTTGATGGATCATCCTTGTTTGGTCCACAGGTGAAGGATACATTGACCAGGTGCGAGGTAGAAGGTAAGACTCTCTCTGCTGTAGGAGTCCGTTTTTCTACCCCTTCTAGACCCTATCCCAAAGGTCAAAGGGGAGGAAAGATGTGGTTCCGCAAACAATCCCATCGAGTCTCATCTGACACACAAGGCCGATTCCCCTCTAGAGGCAGAGGGGGGAATAATAATAGACGCCGCCCTAGAGGCAGAGGAGGTCCTCAAAACCAGGGTAGCAGAGAAATGTTCTCTGACAAACCCTTTCAGCATCCCTGAGGGGCTGCCCGGCTGTCCACCTTCGGAGGCAGTCGGGGGAAGGTTATCACTGTACCCAAAAGCCTGGCTTTCCCTTACTCAAGACAAATGGGTACAGTCGATCATATCCGAGGGTTACAAAATTCCCTTTATTCACATCCCAACCCAACCCAAAAGATCCCTTCCAGATGTTCCACCCGGTCTAAGGGAACAAGCAGCATTAGAAATTTCAAAGCTGCTATCAGAAAGAGCTATCCAATTAGTCCCGGCAGACCAGCAAGGATCCGGAATCTACTCCAAATTCTTTTTGGTACCAAAGAAAACAGGGGACTGGAGACCCATACTGGATCTCAGCTACTTAAACAAGTTTGTCAGGAAAACAAAATTCCGGATGGTCACGCTACAGTCCATTCTACCCTTCTTGGGTCAGGACAATTGGATGTGCTCGATAGATCTTCAGGACGCGTACTACCACATCAAAATGAACAGACGCTCCAGGAGATATCTCCGCTTCAGGCTGGGAGCCAGTCACTACCAGTTCAGGGCCCTGCCCTTTGGTCTCACTACAGCCTCCCATGTGTTCACCAAATGCATGGCAGTGGTCGCAGCTCACTTGAGACGTCAAGGATTCCAGGTGTTTCCATATTTGGACGACTGGCTCCTTACCGCCACCACCAGACATCAGCTTCTTCTATCCAGGGACTTCACCATCCAGTCTTGCCAAGCTCTAGGCATTTCGATAAATTTCGAAAAATCTGCTTTGTCGCCTTGTCAATCTATTATCTTTATAGGCGCCACCTTAGACACACTCAATCTTTCAGCCAGACTCACAGAGCAGAGGGTGTCAGACATTCGGAACCAAGTTTCCCTTCTCTTACAATGCAACAAAGTCAAAGCCAGACTGGTTTTGAAGGTACTAGGACTCATGGCAGCAGCTATTCCCCTTCTCCCCTTAGCTCGCTTTCACATGAGGATCCTCCAATGGATGCTGTTTACTCAGTGGTCCTTTCAACAGCTCCCGATGTCCCATACCATATTGATAACTCAATCATGCAAGAATCAACTGTCTTGGTGGATCACATCACCTCAACTTCTCCGAGGAAGACCCTTCACTCCCCCCCCCCCCCCAGTCGCCACGTTGACAACAGACGTCTCCCTGATCGGGTGGGGGGGCATTATCAGGGCAGGACAGTCCAGGGCACGTGGCAACCTTTCGAGTGCCACTTGCACATAAACGTCTTAGAGATGAGAGCAGTGCTTTTAGTGTTGCAAGCCCTTCACGACTCTCTTCCCACTGGGACTATTGCAATTCAAACGGACAACATGTCCGTAGTGTGGTACATCAACAAACAAGGCGGAACCAGATCATACCCTTTATGTCGAGAGGCACTCAGACTTTGGCAATGGGCGATCTCTTCTCAGCGTTTTCTGATAGCAACGCACATTCCCGGGAAATCCAACGTTATTGCAGACAAATTGAGCAGAGCAATTCTCATGCCCCACGAGTGGTCTCTAAAGAAATCAGTTCTAGAAGAAGTATTCCTAAGATGGGGCCAGCCTTGCTGCGATCTTTTTGCTACTCCCCAAAACAGCAAGTGTCACGACTTCACTCTCTTCCCATTACCAGGCCATCCCACCAGAGACGCTCTAGTCCACGATTGGCCCCGGGGACTTCTATATGCCTTTCCCCCCTTTCCACTGATATCTCAACTAATTCAGAAAGCCATCGCCTTGAGAGTGACAATGATCCTCATTGCCCCTTACTGGCCTCGACAGATATGGTTTCCCTTTCTTCATCATTACCTTTTGGAGCAGCCTTGGCATCTGGACCCAGTACCAGATCTGATAACCCACCAATTGGGTCAGCTGCACCAATCTCTGCCTTCTCTAAACCTCACAGCGTGGTTTCTCCGATTCCAACCTTAGCCAGGCTTCCCTCAATATCTCGCTCGGTCCGAGATATCTTGATAGCCTCTCATAAATCTTCTACCCGGCGGGGGGGCATTATCAGGGCAGGACAGTCCAGGGCACGTGGCAACCTTTCGAGTGCCACTTGCACATAAACGTCTTAGAGATGAGAGCAGTGCTTTTAGTGTTGCAAGCCCTTCACGACTCTCTTCCCACTGGGACTATTGCAATTCAAATGGACAACATGTCCGTAGTGTGGTACATCAACAAACAAGGCGGAACCAGATCATACCCTTTATGTCGAGAGGCACTCAGACTTTGGCAATGGGCGATCTCTTCTCAGCGTTTTCTGATAGCAACGCACATTCCCGGAAAATCCAACGTTATTGCAGACAAATTGAGCAGAGCAATTCTCATGCCCCATGAGTGGTCTCTAAAGAAATCAGTTCTAGAAGAAGTATTCCTAAGATGGGGCCAGCCTTGCTGCGATCTTTTTGCTACTCCCCAAAACAGCAAGTGTCACGACTTCTTCACTCTCTTCCCATTACCAGGCCATCCCACCAGAGACGCTCTAGTCCACGATTGGCCCCGGGGACTTCTATATGCCTTTCCACTGATATCTCAACTAATTCAGAAAGCCATCGCCTTGAGAGTGACAATGATCCTCATTGCCCCTTACTGGCCTCGACAGATATGGTTTCCCTTTCTTCATCATTACCTTTTGGAGCAGCCTTGGCATCTGGACCCAGTACCAGATCTGATAACCCACCAATCGGGTCAGCTGCACCAATCTCTGCCTTCTCTAAACCTCACAGTGTGGTTTCTCCGATTCCAGCCTTAGCCAGGCTTCCCTCAATATCTCGCTCGGTCCGAGATATCTTGATAGCCTCTCATAAATCTTCTACCCGGAAGATTTATAGTAGCAAATGGAAACGCTTTTCCCTTTGGGCAACATCAAAAAACATAGATCCCTTTACTGCACCTATCCAGTCTATTTTAGACTTTCTAGCAGAACTCTTTCATTTAGGATCTTCTGCATCAACCATTAGAGTTCAATTGGCTGCCATATCAAATTTTCATGTTGGTGTTTCAGAGTCTAGCATCATGGCTCACAAACTCTGTAAAGCCTTTTTAAGGGGTGTATTTCTTCTCAAACCTCCAATCAAAGATCCCCCGCCTCAATGGGATTTGAACTTGGTTCTGGCATCTTTAATTCTTCCCCCTTCGAGCCGGCGGCTTCATGTTCTCTGAAGTTGCTTTCTTGAAAGACACTTTTTCTGGTAGCTATAACTTCAGCGAGAAGGGTATCCGAACTCCATGCTCTGTGCAGTCGTCCTCCTTACTTAGTTTTTCACAAAGACAGGGTATCCCTCCATACTAATCCATCCTTTTTGCCTAAAATTTCTTCTCAAATAAACCTAAACCAAATTATTGATCTTCCCGTCTTTTTCCCTAACTATTCAAACAGGTCAGAACAAAAGCTACATTTTTTGGATGTTCATCGCCAACTTAGATATTACTTAGACAGGACTAAACAATTCAGGAAATCTGATCAATTGTTTCTGTCATATGCGGAAGGCAAATTGGGCCTTCCAGTTACTAAAGTATCCCTCTCTAGATGTCTCACCTCTACAATTACCTTCATGTTATGAGATCAAACGTCAAAAACTACCCTCAAGACCTAGAGCTCATTCAACTAGGGCATTAGCTACATCTGTAGCTTTTCAGGATAGGCTGCCGATAGATTCAATTTGTGCAGCAGCCACCTGGGCTTCTCCTCATACATTCATTTCACATTACAAATTGGACATGGTTTCCAGAAGCCGTGCCAATTTTGGTTCCACTATTCTCAAGAGTCTGTTCCGATAGGCCACCCGGGATAAGGTGCTAGGGACGCGGTCCCATCCAGCAAGAATGAAGGCGAGATTGACAACTTAACATTAAGAAGTTATGTACCTACCATAACGTTCCATGTTAGTTGTCTTCTTCTCGCCTTCTTTCTTGCGTCCCACCCTCCTTCCCCCAAGCCTGGACAGACCGACTGGAATTCATTTTGTGTTTTTCTTCTGAAAGTTATCATTCCCACACGTTCTTCCACCTCTTCTATCCTTACTGAGGTCTGCCTTTCCTTTACGCAGATTGTTTTGAGGTGGGTTTCCCTACTCCATTCTATGGAGACTAGGATTGCTTGGTATAGCTATCAAACGAGATCTGAGTAGTTACCGCCTAGCATTGTGGGATATAGGGGAGCCTCGAGCCGGTGGAATTAGCTCTCGAGCTTTAGTATTGGCCGAGTCGGAGCCGAGGATCGGCTCCGAACCCATCCAGCAAGAAAGAAGGCGAGAAGAAGACAACTAACATGGAACGTTATGGTAGGTACATAACTTCTTATTCACAGTTCACTTGGCTGAAGAGAAGCACATTTATTCCATCAGTCATGGAATGTTGAGAGAAAGATTTGAGATTGAAACTGCTTTATCCATCTTTCTTCAGAATTTTTTCCCTTGAGAATCAGAGATTTTTGGATGCAGAACAGACTAAGAAGGAAATAAAAAATACAAAAAAACTTCAGCTAAGAAATGATGAATCATCAAGAAGGAGGCTGTTCATATTAGTCTGACAGTAAAAAAAAACCTACAGGACTTTGCCAGTGAAACCTTTTCCATTGTTTCAAAAATATTCTTGAGCGACATAAAAACAGTACTGGAGCCTGACTACAAGAATTAAGACAACCTTGAGCCAAAGACTGGTGTTGGGAGAAGGAGAGGATCTGAAAGAAGGCTTGCAGCATTGTGAAATTAGTGAATAAACTGGAGACTATAAAGCTTCAGTCATATCAGATGTGTGAAATTTAGCTTTGCAAGAAGACAAAGCTGTGATAGACTGGAATTTTGTTGACTGTATTAAATTAGTGGTTTAACTGCAAAACATATACCCCACTTTATCAATGTTTAGAAGGACACTGAAGTGACTGAAGACTGGACAGCGAAGTGTTAGCTTATCGCCTCACAGCTAGAGGTTCTCTGATTCGATTCTCGGCTGGGATACCTTCTGTGTGGAGTCTGCATGTCCACCCTGCGTTTGTGTGGGTTTCCTCCAGGTGTTCTCATTTCCTCCTACATCACAAAGACATGCATCTGAAGCGTTACTCCCCGGACTTCTGCTGAAAATTGGTTTCACTCCAAGTCTGACTTTCCCGGTAAACAAATGTTAAATAAGTAAATAAATAAATATAAGTTGCATGTTATCTTGTGAAGTAGGTTTGTACAGTGTGCAGTCAGGAGTATTTTAAATGTGAGGTGGGGGTATGTCTTGTCAACGACTGCATATGTTAAAGATGTTAAAGCAAGAAAGTACTTTTTAGATGTGTGGTATCCAGGCTTTATGTTAAGTGTTGTGATATTGGGCTTTTGGGATGGGAGATGTAAAAGTGTATTTATCACACTAATTTTCCCTGTTCAGTACAGGTGTCTAGATTAATCCCTTGATTTATGCTATAGTCACTTTTTTAAGCAAATACGCTCGATAAAATAGAAGATGGTAGTTCTTGCAAAGTCATTAGCTATTTTTTTTTCGTTAGCAAAGGCTTTCACTGCTAGACAAGGTCTGCATGTATAATCAGCTAGTCTTGAGAGGGCTGAATAGTGTTTTCTGTGTGAGATTTACAAACATTCTTTCATGCATCTGCAAAGTCAGTAGATGTTTTTAATCATTACCAAATTGGAGATGTGTCTGTAGGTGCAAGCAGTTAACTATGAGAGGCCTGAATACACACTGCTTTGTGAATTATATTTAAAGTACTAGCTATTGAGTCAGACAGACTTTTTTTTCTTAGGACTAAAAGTCAGTCTATTGAATGCTTGCAAGCTGTTTTTCACAGCTGGGAGGGGATTAGAGATAATAGAAAAACATAGAGCAATTAGTTTACAAGGGAACATAGGCTGTAACATGTGCTTTAGCATGGAAAACATTAATTTTCGATTAGGTAATACCTGTGAGTGCAGCCATCATTTTGTGGCAGCTGCTTATGTATGGAAAGGTACATTTCATTTGTTGAAAATATACATATATTTTTTCACATTTGCTGTGTCATAAAATGGGGTTGGGGATTCTGAAAATTGTTGTTTTTTGTTTGTTTACATTGAAGCAAAAACTATGGAAAATGTGATATATGTTCAAATGGAAAAGAAAAAAACAACAGCTGTGTAAGATATCAGCCTGCCAAGCATTAATGTGAGCATGTAAGCTAAAAGCTGGGAATATACATTCAAAAGAACTGTTATGTATAATAGGTGGGAGTAAAAGCTTTCTGTCATATAAGCTGCACTGTTTATACTATCATGGAATGTGAATGACTTTATAGATGTAGACAAAAAGCAGACATTAGTGAATTATATTAAGAAGTGTAGGACACAAACAGAAATGTTGCAGAATACACATTTGGATAGAAATTAGCATGTGAATTTGACAAACAAAGGACTTCTGGGAGTTTAGCAGAATATCAGGGACAGAGTAAATTGGGGTCATAATACCGACTGCTATTGGGGCTCAAGCAGTGACAGGAAAAAAAATAATGGTAGATTTGTGGTAGTAAGTGGTTATTTGAAGGGAGGAGGAGGATTACACTGCCATGCATTTATATTCCACCTAAACTGCTATAATGGAGCTTAAGAGAATTGCAGGAAGAAAAATATATTTCTGTTGAGAATATTATTTATGAGTGGATACTGGAACCTAATTTACAATAGTGAGGATGTATCAGGGGTCACAGAAGGGAAGATATAACAAAAGGGAGGATATTTCATGAGAAATATGTAATGTGTTGTATGGAAGATGTGCATTCAGTAGTAGGAACACAGCATTTATGTATTATTCCCCAAGGTACATTAACTGGGGTAGACTAGATAGAAATTATATATTACAAGAACATGTATGTTGACTTGAAAGCTATGAAACATATCTAATAAATATTTCAGAGTATACAGTGATAAAAAAATGAAGGTAAAGCTGTAGGATGACGAAGCAAACATGAGACACTGGTACTTTTCCTATTCATCTTTTAGAAGAATTTAAGGAATGGGTAGAGGAAATCATTCAGAAGTTAAGGAAGATAAACTTTTTTTTTTCAGAAGTACTAGCTATTGAGTCAGACAGAATGAAAATGGAGTTAAAACATGGTAGAGAGATGGGAAAAAGTAATAGGAATTATTTAGAGGGGCTGACAAAGGTTAAAGTATTACAGAATAAGGGAAATCTTGCAGAGCAAGAAGAGGATCTACTGCTAAAGGGAAAATAAGGGAGTTTTGCATTAGTTTAGGAAGATTTTGATAATGTCTCTATAAAGTTTAGCACAATGACGTAGGCAGCAGAAGGGGTTGTTGCCAAATGTAGGGAGCCTAATAACAAGAAAAATAGAGATCTTCTAGAGAGATTAGCAGTATTTTGCAATTTTATGAAAATTTGTTTACAGTAGAGGAATGTGGAAACCAAGAAGCACAAATGGAAATATTTATGGAAGACTTTATTATGCCAAGGTTAGAGACAGATGAGACTCCGTAGTTAGTAACGGAGCCAAGAAGAGATGAGATGAAAACAGTGATGTATAATCAGTTAGCTTGAAAGCTTCCAGTAGTAAGTGTAATTCCTGTGAAAGTTTGGAATTTGAGAGGGAATAAAGTGAGAGAGATCTGGATGGTTTTGTTTAACCATGTTTTTAAAGAGGGGAAGTCTCAGTAAAAACATTCTGGTGGCTGTATTACCCGAAGGGAGTAAGGGCCCTTCAGATCCAACTTCATGTAGACCCATTTCAATTTTAAACCATAATTACAGGTGTTTATGTCTAAGGGAATGGCAGTGGTGTTTCAGAAGTTAATGTTTCAGTTTAGTTTTGTAGAGGGGAAACAAACATTTAACAACATTAATATAACAGTAGTGATCTAAAAGGAAACTGGGTGTACGAAAATGCCTCTATTGTCTGTGGGTCTTGATTCAGAAGGGCCACTCTGTAGAGTCAGCTGAAATTTTATAAGTAGGGTAATGGTAGCATTTGTGTTCCCATATACAGTAGTAGAAATAATTAGGAAAACATATGAAGAGTTGGGGCATGAATTAAAGTATGAAGTTTCCTCACTGACAAGTTGTTTTTTGAACAGAGGAACCAACAAAGCTTTTCTGCTTCCTCCTTGTTGTTTGATTTATAGTTGGAGCCATTGGCAAAGAAAACAAAGATTTAACTCGTATGATAATCAAGAAAAGTTAGCTTCATTTGTAAGTGATATTATTTTGTACTTGATAAATTCAAAAAAAGGTCATCTTGGAGTTATGGAACTTTCTGAGACAGTTTCAGTTTTTTTTTTCAGGATATAAATGAAGGTAAAACAAAGGTTGTAGCAGTAAACTATGTACCCACACTGGTTGGTTCATCAGTACCCATATTTGTGTGACATGATAAGATAGTATTTGGGCATACAGATTAAAAAGGATTCTATTATGGCAGGTAAGGATATGTTTGATAGGACTAAATAAAAAAATTAAAAACTAAAAAGGTGGAACTCCTTTAGTATGAATGTGGATATGGGTAGTAAGATACAAGAAGAGAAAATGTTTCTAGTCCCTTTAGTTTTATGTACAACTCAGGTATATTTTTATCAATGAGAGGAGATGTTATAGACGATAAATAATAAAGACCTGAAGTATTTATTTGAGAGGGGGTGAAGGCAAGAGTTAATTTGATCTTTCCCTGTAGCACAAGATGGTTTAGTATTAGCTGATTTGAAGGGAGACAACACAGATCTAGCTTTATAGCAAGTACATAACATTTGATGTCCTTCCATATCAGTTGCAGTATTCTGTACCTAAGGGATCTCCTGTGAAGGATAGCCCAACATCTGGCCAGTATACCAAAGTCTTTAGTAACTTACAGGCATTATACGTCCCTTGTATACTCCCCATGCAAGGCATAGTGCTTAAAGGTGATGTATGAATACACACACTCGGAACTTCTTTGCTTCCAATCCAAACCCTGTTGTTGAATGTCTGTATAAATACCCTTTTTCTGTGCTAGTTACCAAGCCATGTTTTCAGATAAGTGCCCAGTTGGGGTTTCTTCTCTTTCTTGTATTTTTGTGGTTATTGTGCTTGAAAAATGTATTTTATGTGTGCGCCACTTCTTTGCTTTGCTGGATCCAAAGTTTTCTTAAGACACAAAGTCTTGCTGGCTAATTGCTGCTGAAATCAAAGTCTAATTATCGCAGTCTGTTAACCACAGGAACCTGCAGAATATACACTGATGCAGCATCTGACTTTAAGAGCAGTAATCAATAAATAGCTTTTTATAAACAAAGCACACGTACTCTTCTGTTAGTTTGTAGCATATATTTACAAAGTTTTTCTTCACAAACAGTATAGATGATGACTTTCCTTTCTCCATACAGTACCTTGAAGCAAGTGTGTTTCTACCAAAATACCTCTAACATATCTGAATTAATACAGTTATATACAGTTCTAGTCACGCACATAGATTTTGTTTTTTCCTCTTGGTAGACTTTTCTATTGTCCTTTTGTAATTTACTTGTAAGCACTTTTGCTGATGTGAGGATGCCATTAACAGAAATCTGAAAGGAAACATCTGTACAAGCTGTTCTGCTGCTGTTCCTGTCTGTTAATGGATATTTGTAAACTGTTCTGCAAACAAACATATAGTACTTGCTTTCCATAATTGCTTTTCTATTGTTTTTTTCTGATGATTCTATAAAAAGCCATGTCCATTTATCTATGAGGAATTACGTCAAGCTTTTCTTAATACTGTGACAAACATGTATCTTGAGGAAAACACATACTATAAAAACATGTCCATTGTCAGAAGTCTGAAAGGAAACAAACTGCTCAGGAAATATATTGTTTTTCACTTATTTCAGCCAGAGCTGTGTCATGCAATATGAATGCCATTTTTAAATTGCTAAGCTATATTCCTACATTAAAGCAAACTTTTTATTTTATTCTTTATCTTTCATATATTTGTAGCAGAATTAATTTCAACCTTATAATCACAATTCGCAAACTCTAACAATTCCCTCTTTTTTTTATAGGAAACACATTAGGAAACAGAACCTTTAGTCTTTTTTTGATACAAGTCAAAATGCAGTTTTACGTCGTTACTACAATGCTATAAAAGTATTACTACCAAAACTGAATGTATCTAACAACTTTTTCTTTTGTAGACCATTCTGTGAAAATATTTTATCAGTTATAAGCTGTGTCTGCTTTAGTTTTATTTTTTACTTTAATTAATTTATTCTTTTGCAATCACAGAATTTAATTTATGACTTAGAACTGTTCCATTAACTCTCTACTTTTATTATATAAGAGACAATAACTATGTGCTACTGCAAGCAGTTATACACTGCTGAAAATATGCAGTTTCAATGTAATTTTAACCATCACATTTCTAAACTGCCCTTGCACTTTAGTTGATGGTGAAGTATACACTGAAGAATGCTGTTTACATATTAGTCCAT
This sequence comes from Protopterus annectens, assembly GCF_019279795.1. Classification (NCBI taxonomy): domain Eukaryota; kingdom Metazoa; phylum Chordata; order Ceratodontiformes; family Protopteridae; genus Protopterus; species Protopterus annectens. The sequence goes on from NC_056728.1 coordinate 1,614,029,789, forward strand.
TAGCTGTATGAATACAATATTTTAATGTCATTTTTTTAAACTGGGATAACCAATACTGATACAGATAAAATGGTGGTCCAAAAACCAGTAGTAAGACTCCAACTTAAAACCAGTGATAATATTACAACTTGACAAATTACTTTTGAACTTATTACAGTGTATCCTGTATAGTATGTATTTATACAGACTGTTTGTTATTCATGCATTTCAATCTAGTAGGTATCCTGGATCCATTTTTTTCTCTACACATATTCATTGCTAGACATTAATTTCATTTGTACTGAATTCTTCTGCATTTGTACATACAAAGACTGAAAAGTACATTTAGTCTAATCTTACAATTTTAATAGCATTAATATTAAGTACAATTTTGGAAAATGTGTATGTCTCTTTAGAAATATGTAGTGGAATTGGCACCAAAGGCATATGTCTTGTTATTTTAAACTACATACGAAGCATTTAGAAACATTCATGGTTTTTTATACCAACATTGTTTTGCCCAAAACATATTAAAATAGTGACCAGTCTTGCTATTAGAAACGATTATTCTTTTTGCATATCTTTATTCTCTCTTGTATAGCTTTAGTAAAGCAATTTTAAACCATCTCTTGTATAGCTTTGCAGTTTAACATGTTGCAAATACAATTTAATACTAAACAATACAATAATGACTAGCATAAAATATCTTGGACTTTCCGATTTAATCTTTTTACCAGTGTTTCTTATTCACTAATACATGTCCCCCCCACAAAAAGAGTATGGTCAAGAAGGAATGAAATATTATTTCTTCCTGTAGCTCTGTTTCAGACCCTTGTGCAATACATACACAGTCAGCGTAAAACTGAGAAAGTACCCCTCCCCCTGTAGTATTGCACTATTGTTTTTCTGCTTGATGTTGTGAGAATAGAATGTATACCAGCCCAATACTTTGGTTATACATTTGCTTTATTAGGTTAACAAACTATGGACCTTTGTCTGATCTGATAATTTTTATAAAGCTTTTGCTGTTTATTAACATTAGTAAGGTATTTATACTTTTCTGCATAATTGATTTGAACTGTATGTATATTATGGCCCATTTGCTGGCTGTACTTGATGTAACTAAGTTTTTTTCTTTTAACATTTACTTGCAAACAGATTATCAGTGACATCTATGCACAATTGTGACATTTTATTACAATTACGAAATAGTGCTGACTGTAAACAATTTAACAGTTGTGTTTTAATAAGAATAATGCTTTAGAAAAACTCAAGCTACTTGTCTGGCAATCAGTCTTGTTGTTTATCTTATCTTTCCAACATTTCCTGCAACTATTCATCTAGTCTAGGAAGGTCTGAGCTCATATTTCAGTTAACCCTTTTAGCATTTTTTTAATCATCTGTTAATACACTTGCGGTATTTTTTTATTTATTTATTTAACTGCCCTACCATTAATTTTACAAAAACTGTTTGACTAATACCATTTGTGATTTTATTTCTTTTTAAAATTCAGAACTTTAACTGTTTGGTGTGGTGTTACTATACAATCATACAAAATTGTAAAAAACAAGTAGATATTAGCTTAACTAACACATTTATATTTACATTATTTATATTTGCTGTTGTCTGCCTGTTATTCTTGTGCATTGTAACAGATGTATTTTAGATGAAAAGAAAATACATGCATGTCAGTCTCGTGACTTTAAATCTTTATTTAAGCATGTCAGTCTTGTGACTTTAGATCTTTACTCATATTAACTATTTTTATTTAATTTTTATACACTAGAACAGTTTTGTTTACCTTTTGACTATGTTAAGAATGGCAGTCATTTGCTCTACTTTACTGTAGTACTGATAAATGTCTTGCTATATCTGAATGGAAGTTTTAAACATTTGAGAATGATTTGTCCAGATTTTACCATCCTACCATGTACGCTTAACCATTTTCAAAACACAAACATATTATAAAATATATTTCTTTTGTACAAATTAGCTGTAGTTTCTTGTTCTTTTTTAAGCTCAGCTGTTATATGGAGGAAGTCAGTCTCTTGTCAGTTTAGCTAATTTATTTTCTTTATCCTGCAACTGCTCTTCGAGTTTCCTCATAGTCTGCCTGATATGTCTCAGGAGCCTGTTTTGCTGAATCTGAAACTCCTAAGCACTTTTGAAAAAAATGTATGTATAACTTGTCTAAGCTTCCTGAACTCACTGTGTCTGTCTTTTAAAAGTTTACTAAATTATTTTATAACGATGTACTAGGGTTTCTGTCAATAACTGATTTGACTGTTGTAACTCTGAAATAAACCTTTCACATCTGGTAACAGAACATAACTGTCCAACATCTGAATAAAATGTAAGCATATTATCTTTTTTTTTTTTTTTTTTTACCATTAAATGGTTTGTCTGTACAGTCTAACCTTTGGATAATGGCATGCACTGTATTTTTATGACATTGTACACACAATAAATCAGTCAAATATTGTAATCCATTTGCATAATGCCTTACTATCAACTTGCCCTAATAAGGTTTTACATTTGCTAATATGCTGTATATACCAACATTTCATTCTGTTATGATTATTACCTCTATGACATTCATACTGTATGTAACACAGAAACATTTTCTTACCAGTCAACAGAGAGGCAGATGGCCAGGCTGCTTTACTGTAGATGATTGAAAAGTCTCTGTAGTCACTTGTGTGGTTGGTACAGCAAAACTGGCAGTTTCAGTCTTGCAACTTTGTATTGTACCTTTTTTGGAGAATTTATGGCACTGCTCACCTTCCTGCACCGCAGTCTCTCCGGATTCAGACGTCTGATGAACTGTATTATTGCTGCAAACTGTAGAAAACTGTAGAAATCTGAAGTACTTCAGATACACGTTAGTTACTGTGCTTTTACAGGAGTGACCTTATACAAGGCATTACCCACTCCCCCTGTTTTTGGATACAGGCTAGGAACGTTTGTTAGGGTCACCATTGAAAAATTTATTTTGTGTGCACTGCTTCTTTGCTGTGCTGGATCCAAAGTCTTCTTAAGACACAAAGTCTTGCTGGCTGTTTACTGCTGAAATCAGTCTAATTATCACAGTCTGTTAACCACAGAAACTTGCAGAATATACACTGATGCAGCATCTGACTTTAAGAGCAGTTACCAATAAATAGCTTTTTATAAGCAAATAACACGTACTCTTCTGTTAGTTTGTAGCATATATTTACAAAGTTTTTCTTCACAAACAGTATAGATGATGACTTTTCTTTCTTCATACAGTACCTCGAAACAAGTGTGTTTCTGCCAAAATACCTCTAACATATCTGAATTAATACAGTTATATACAGTTCTAGTCACGCACATAGATTTTGTTTTTTCCTCTTGGTAGACTTTTCTGTTGTCCTTTTGTGATTTACTTGTAAGCACTTTTGCTGATGTGAGGATGCCATTAACAGAAATCTGAAATGAAACATCTGTACAAGCTGTTCTGCTGCTGTTCCTGTCTGTTAATGGATATTTGTAAACTGTTCTGCAAACATGAAAAAAGCATATAATACTTGCTTTCCAAAATTGCTTTTCTAGGCTTTTTTTCTGATGATTCTATAAAAAGCCATGTCCATTTATATATGAGGAATTATGTCAAGCTTTTCTTAATACTGTGACAAACATGTAGCTTGAGGAAATCACATACTATAAATCATGTCCATTGTCAGAAGTCTGAAAGGAAACAAACAGCTCAGGAAATATATTGTGTTCATTAATAGATCTTTTTTATTTTTCACTTATTTCAGCCAGAGCTATGTCATACAATATGAATGCCATTTTTAAGTTGCTAAGCTATATTCCAACATTAAAGCAAACTTTTTATTTTATTCTTTATCTTTCATATATTTGTAGCAGAATTAATTTCAACCTTATATTCACAATTCACAAACTCTAACAGTGCTCATGTCATCCAGAAAGGGAAGATTTCCCATAAAGACAGTCATGACCAGTGTCTTCTGTTTGGGTGCTTCCCACGATCATAGGTAGTGCTCTATCTGCCAGGCGTTTGTGCCCAAGACCCTACATAGTCGTCTCTTCTCCTTGTTCATGTACCTGGAGAACCATCATCATAAGTTGTAACAAAGAAACACACGTAGGTTACACACACAAGGTATATTTAATAGAAAAAATAGAAACAAAACTTAGTAAGCACTTTCATGGACTTATTCCGTTTCATCAGACTAACCATCCAGAAATACCTTAATATTTAAAAAGCCTCCTAGTTACAAATGTAGCCAATCAGCAAACTGTGTCATACATTAAAGCAACAGTACAAAAAACACCATAGTAAATATCTAATATGACATAAAAACATAACAGAAAATATAAAACACATGTATATGTTTGGACAGCCCAAGTTATTAAGGGAGATAAACATTTTTTTTCAGAAGTACTAGCTATTGAGTCAGACAGAATGAAAATGGAGTTAAAACATGGTAGAGAGATGGGAAAAAGTAATAGAAATTATTTAGAGGGGCTGACAAAGGTTGAAGTATTACAGAATAAGGGAAATCTTGCAGAACAAGAAGAGGATCTACTGCTAAAGGGAAAATAAGGGAGTTTTGCATTAGTTTAGGAAGATTTTGATAATGACTCTATAAAGTTTTAGCACAATAACTTAGGCAGCAGAAGGGGTTGTTGCCAAATGTAGGGAGCCTAATAAGAAAAATAGAGATCCTCTAGAGAGATTAGCAGTATTTTGCAATTTTATGAACATTTGTTTACAGTAGAGGAATGTGGAAACCAAGAAGCACAAATGGAAATATTTATGGAAGACTTTATTATGCCAAGGTTAGAGACAGATGAGCCTCTGTAGTTAGTAACGGAGCCAAGAAGAGATGAGATAAAAACAGTGATGTATAATCAGTCAGCTTGAAAGCTTCCAGTAGTAAGTGTAATTCCTGTGAAAGTTTGGAATTTGAGAGGGAATAAAGTGAGAAAGATCTGAATGGTTTTGTTTAACCATATTTTTAAAGAGGGGAAGTCTCAGTAAAAACGTTGTGGTGGCTGTATTACCCGAAGAGAGTAAGGGCCCTTCAGATCCAACTTCATGTAGACCCATTTCAATTTTAAACCATAATTACAGGTGTTTATGTCTAAGGGAATGGTAGTGGTGTTTCAGAAGTTAAAGTTTCAGTTTAGTTTTGTAGAGGGGAAGCAAACATTTAACAACATTAATAGAACAGTAGTGATCCAGAAGGAAACGGTGTACGAAAATGCCTCTATTGTCTATGGGTCTTGATTCAGAACGGCCACTCTGTAGAGTCAGCTGAAATTTTATGAGTAGGGTAATGGTAGCATTTGTGTTCTTATATACAGTAGTAGGATTAATTAGGAAACCATATGAAGAGTTGGGGCATGATTTAAGGTATGAAGTTTCCTCACTGACAAGTTGCGTTTGAACAGAGGAACCAACAAAGCTTTCCTGCTTCCTCCTTGTTGTTTGGTTTATAGTTGGAGCCATTGGCAAAGAAAATAAAGATGTAACTCGTATGATAATCAAAAAAAGTTAACTTCATTTGTAAGTGATATTATTTTGTACTTGATAAATTCAAAAACGGTCATCTTGGAGTTGTGGAACTTTCTGAGACCATTTCAGTTTTTTTTTCAGGATATAAAATGAAGGTAAAACAAAGGTTGAAGCAGTAAACTATGTACCCACACTGGTTGGTTCATCAGTACCCATATTTATGTGACATGATAAGATAGTATTTGGGCATACAGATTAAAAAGGATTCGATTATGGCAGGTAAGGATATGTTTGATGGGACTAAACAAAAAATTAAAAACTAAAAAGGTTGAACTCCTTGAGTATGGATATGGATAGTAAGATACAAGAAGAGAAAATGTTTCTAGTTCCTTTAGTTTTATGTACGTACAGCTCAGGTATATTTTTATCAATGAGAGGAGATGTTATGGACCATAATTAATAAAGACCTGAAGTATTTATTTGAGAGGGGGTGAGGGCAAGATTTAATTTGATCTTTCCCTATAGAACAAGATGGTTTAGTATTAGCTGATTTGAAGGAGACAACACAAATCTAGCTTCAAGTACATAACATTTGATGTCCTTCCATATCAGTTGCAGTATTCTATACCTAAGGGATCTCCTGTGAAGGATAGCCCAACATCTGGCCAGTATACCAAAGCCTTTAGTAACTTACAGGCATTATAAGTCCCATGTATACTCCCCATGCAAGGCATAGTGCTTAAAGGTGATGTATGGATACACACACTCGGAACTTCTTTGCTTCCAGTCCAAACCCCGTTGTTGAATGTCTGTATAAATACCCTTCTGCTGTGCTAGTTACCAAGCCATGTTTTCAGATAAGTGCCCAGATGAGGTTTCTTCTCTTTCTTATATTTCTTGTGGTTATTGTGCTCATGTCATCCAGAAAGGGAAGATTCCCCATAAAGACAGTCATGACCAGTGTCTTCTGTTTGGGTGCTTCCCACGATCATAGGTAGTGCTCTGTCTGCCAGGTGTTTGTGCCCAAGACCCTACATAGTTGTCTCTTCTCCTTGTTCATATACCTGTAGAACCATCATCATAAGTTGTTGGTTCAGGGTACTGTGGCATAATCCTCCTGTCCCGAGGGCCAGCCTATCTGGCAAGTAGGAGGGAAGAAAAGTTATGTCTGATCTGGTTGCTGTCAAGCTTCTTCTGAATGCCTCTCTTGAGGCTGGTGAAATCCTGGAGGACTGTCCAGTGGTTGCTTCGGATTCCCCTGTAGCAAACTTGTCGGAGGCTGGCATGGATTCAGCTTCTGTCATCCGCAGAGGCATTTCAAACTTCTGTACCTGACTTTGATGGGGAACCTTGCTTGATTACATCCAAAGGACAAAGGAGGACTCCTCAGAGCGTAGTAAAGAGATTCATGCAACCATTATTGAGTCTCGCCAGGGGTCTGACACTTTGAGGACATTTCTTATGGGCTTCCCACAGAAAAAGAAAGAAAAAAAAAACAAAGCATGTTTCCCCTTTAAGGATCCACAACATGAATGGCAGGATTTCACTCAGGATCTATTTAATGCTTTGATGGCCTTGAAACCTCCTCAAGGGGTCTCGGTGCCTGTTCCTCCCTGGTCTTCCACTTCACTCAAGAGGCCCAGGGATTTGGATTCCTTGGTTGAGGGACTGAACTCTGGGAAAGCATCTTTGGCTTACTCTTCCCAAATCCTTTCCTACTTGCGCTGCGGTTCAGAGGAGGAGGACTCAGTTCTTCCAGGTTCTGCCCTGGAGGAATATTCCTCAAAAAATATGTCTGCCACACAATCTGGAAAAGTTTTTTAGGGAATTTTTTGAGGAATATTTTTATGTACTAAAAGTATGCTAAATGAAAATGATATGTAGACTGTGTATAAATATGTAAATGTTTAGTTACTTTAAACTTAATTTTTCTTTGATTAGATTGAGTGCATCACACCAGAGATTTAAACAGTAAATTCAAAACACATTTTTTCATGCCGCTATTGCCCTTATTGACATGTAATGTAATTCCCCCTTTTACCATACTGGTGGACACTCATACACACATTTTTACATTACTAGTTTATTTCATCCACCATTTTCTGCACTTTGTGTGGTTTTTCTACTGTTTATCGTTGTATAAACATGTTTTTGGGGCTATAAACATGAAAACTATCATTTTTTCTGAGCTGTTAATAGCTCATTACATCCGAGTGACGTCTCCAGGTGTTTCTGCAGTTACCTCCTACTGCTCCTCTAGGCATCAAATATTACTTGTTAATACTTGCATTAATAATTCCAAAACTATGCTACATACAAGGTATCAGAATATTTTATCTTGAAGCATGCATGATGGCAAACGCAATTGTACTGACATTTGACCTCTGTCAATGAGTATTTATTAGAATTGTAAGGTGATAACTTCATTTGTAAAGGCTCAGGCCACATCCACTAGGAGTTAAAGGTACACATTCAAAAGACTTGTACTGGAGGGAATGAGATAGCTTAGTTTTTCATGCACACTAATACACATGGATGGATATTTACTTAAGCAATAACCCACGGTTGGGTATGGGTAATGCTGGATTTACCCACGGTTGGTGTGGTGTGGTCACAAGGGCGAAACCCAAGTGATCAAACAAAGCCAACCATAAGAAAATCCAGCATTACCTACACCCAGCCGTGGGATGTTCATCGTGTTACACTGCTGCAGTCATTACACTTGGGTTATCCTGCCGTCAGGCAGTCCTGTAGGCGGCCAGAGTTCCAAAGTCTTGGTCCGGCGTCGGTTGCTGTCGTTTCTTCCCTGACGTCAGTGTGCCAGGGGTATATAAGATGCATCCGACGCCATTTTCTTAGGTCTTTCTTGCCACGCGGTGCCCGAAGCAGAAGCAGTTCGCAAGTGCCGGTCGGCCGACTCCTGAGATTTTCGAAGTCGAATTTCAGATCCGAAGTCTTCAGTAAAGCTAAGTACCCCGTTGGGGAAACTTTTTTCTTGCCTCAGACCGATGTCAGAAAAAGTTAATAATTGTATTTCTTGTGGGAAGCAAATACCTCAAAAGGACTTCCACTCTTACTGTATTCCATGCCTAGGCCTTGATCACGATGTCACTAGTTGTCTGTTTTGTGCTAGATTTAACAAACGCACTATAAAAAGACGTTTTGATTTTGCTTTGCACTACTTTGGCCGAAGATTCAATTATACTATGCCGTCGGATCAACCAACGACCTCAATACCAAAAAACGTAAAGACAGGCATCCGAGGTGCAAAACCGACGACGAAACCTCTTCTAGGCCAGTCGCCGGTTCTCAGTGAGGCGCTTTCACAGCCCCTGACACCCGCTACCTCAGAGCCACAGGCCGCTTCCGACTCCCATGTAGAGACCTCTAGGCCTGTGGAAACTCAAGGTATTGGGCCTACGGAAACTAATCCCTCAGATGGGTCCAGAGCTGCTGAGCAGGCATCGGCTTCTGAGGGTGTTTTCAGACCTTCACAACTTACCATTAAAGCCACAGCCAAGACAAAGGTACCATTAAAGACAAAGAAACAAGTACAGCATTCTCCTGGACAGTCCTCCATGCCTAAGAAACAGATGCTTAAAATGGCCGAAGACCTCATTACTCTAATCAGGGGTTCCCATCCCCCTCCTGAGAAAAGGCCTAGGCAGGATACAGACTATGATTCCTCTGATCAGGTTTCCATTTCCTCTGATTCCTCTTCAGACCAGGGATACTCTCTGCCCCCCTATGAGGACTCTGATGCTGAATAATCTATCCCTTCAGCCTCTTCTCCTGAGGATTATTCTTTTGGGGAAACGTTACATACCATGAGGGAGCATTTCCATTGGGAAAGTCAGGATTACTCAGAATCCAAGAAAAGGCTCAGGGATTTTCTTTTATTGCCTCAGCACAGGCCCCTGGCTATTCCGCCTGTGCTAGATATTGTGGATGATGTGTTCTCTGAATCCAGCCTATCTCCTGATTCTTTGCCCCCTGCTCCAGCCAAGCCAGATAGGTATTATAGAGTCCCTGACTCTCACAAGTTTCTTTACAAAAACCCTTCTGCTGATCCAGAAACTATTTCCCAGGGTCCAAAAGGGGTTAAGGCTTCCATTGCAAAAAATCCAGTACCCTCTGACAGAGATTCCAGAGCTTTGGATAGATGGATGAAGAAAGTATACACTTCTGCAACTTTAGCAGTAAGAGCTTTAAATTGCCAATTTCACATGCTTAAGTACCAACAATATTTAATAGCTCAGTTAAAACAGAAAATGCTTGCAAGTTTATAAGCTCCTGATTGTAAAGAAATACAGGATTTATTGCATGCAGTTGAACAGGTGGGAAAACATACTCTGCAATGTGGTTTTGATTCTTTAGAGGCCTCTTGTAGAGCCGCATTTACAGGTTCTGTGATTCGAAGACATGCTTGGTTAAAAGAACAGAGTTTACCTGATCATGTTAAGGCAAAATTATTGGATGCTCCTTTACAGCATGATACCTTGTTTGGTGTTAAGGCAGAAGAGGTGTTAAAGAAAATGGAGGATAAAGCTAAATCTATGCAAACAGTCAAGGATTTCTTACAGGTTCTGCCACCTCGGTTTAGCAGAAATTGGCCAACAAAGAATTGGTCCTTTCCAGTGTCAGACAGGCCACAGAGAGGCAGATACAGACGCCCAAGAGGCAGATCTCAACCCCAAGGCTCAAACAGACAACGACAGTGGGGCACCTCAACCCCAAAAGGAGGTGAGGACAAGTCTCAACCTTACAGGAAACAGTCACAGTGACTTTCCCCTTCGTACGCCAAGCGCGTCCCTTTTGGAAGCCCCCTTAGGAGGAAAACTAGCACTTTTTTCTCAAAACTGGCAAACAATCACCCAAGACAAATGGGTTCTGAATATTGTGTCTCAAGGTTACAGGTTCCACTTTCATACTTTACCAAGGCTAAAAGGAATGCCAGACCTGCCACAAAATCAATGGGCAGAGGCACAAAAACAAATCTCAGCCCTCATGGACATGAGAGCTATTCAGAAAGTACCACAACAGGAACAAGGACAAGGATTTTACTTAAGACTCTTCTTGGTCCCCAGAAAGGACAAGGCCTGGAGGCCCATATTAGACCTTTCAATTCTGAATACTTACCTGGATATTCTGAAATTCAGAATGTTGACATTACAGCAGCTTCTACCCATGCTGGGCAAGAAGGCTTGGCTTGTTACTCTGGACCTCAAAGAGGCATACCTGCATGTCCCTATCAGACAAAATTGCAGAAGATACCTCAGATTCAAAGCTGGTACAATGCACTACCAATTCTCTGCACTGCCCTTTGGCTTATCTACTGCGCCCAGGGTCTTCACAAAGTGCCTGGCACCAGTAATTGCATTTTGCAGACAAAAAGGAATTCAAATATATCCATACCTGGACAACTGCCTCATTCAAGCAGAAACAAAGGACATTCTTCTACAGCATCAGGCGTTTTTAAAAACGTTGCTAATTTCTCTAGGGTACACAGTAAATGAAAAGTAGTCAAAACTAGTGCTCTCGCAACAGATTATATTCCTGGGTGCCAGCTTAAATACAACGGCCCAGATGGCTTACCACACGCCAGGCAAACAAATTCAACTAACTCAATATTTTCAATTACTGGCAAAAAAGTCCCGTCTCCCTGCAAGAAAAATTCTGCAGGCCCTGGGATTCATGGCATCCTGCATACTACTAATACCATATGCCAGACTGCATATGAGGAAATTACAATGGTACCTAAAAAGTGTTTGGACTCACCACGCTCACAGTTTAGAAGCAGTAATACCAATGATTCCCTGCCTACAACAGGAGTTTTGATGGTGGGCACAGGCATGTCACCTAAACAAGGGCAAACTCTAACAACAGATGCTTCGGATTACGTCTGGGGAGCACACATGGCAGGAAAATGCATTCAGGGCAAATGGACCACAGACCAGATGCGTCTTCACATCAATCAAAAAGAGATGTTGGCTGTTCAAAATGCCCTAACAGGACAATTATTACTAAAGACAGACAACACCACAGTAATGTGGTACATAAACAAGCAAGGGGGCACTCATTCTTATCCCCTATGCAGGCAAGCCATGACCTTGTGGAACACAGCTCTAACGTATCAAGTTCACCTGCAAGCACAATTCCTGCCAGGAAAGAAAAATGCTCTGGCAGACGATCTAAGCAGAAATATCATGGACCCTCATGAATGGAAATTGAATCCACAAATCTTCAGCATGGTAACGCAGAAATGGGGATGCCCAGACATAGATCTTTTTGCCTCCCCACTGAATTGCCAACTGCAAACATTCTGCACAAGGAGTTATCACAAACAAGCATGGAAAGTAGATGCTCTTTTGTTCAGCTGGAAAAACCTAAAAGTTTATGCCTTCCCACCTCTGCCTCTCCTTTCAAAGGTACTCCTAAAAGCCAGACAAGAAAAACCACAGATGATCCTGATTGCTCCAGACTGGCCACGCCAGCACTGGTACCCTATCTTAAGGAACTTGGCTCAAGGCCCACCATGGATTTTGCCTCAAATTCCACACCTTCTGACTCAACAAAACAATCAGATCCTGCACGGTAAGCTCAAAACCCTAAACCTGGCTGCATGGCAGATACATTAGTCAAACAGGCAACACCTCTCTCTAAAGCTGTTATGGATGTCATTTTGGAGGCCAGGAGGCCTAGCACCAGGAAAGCTTACTCAGAAAAATGGAAGAGATTCTGCACCTGGAACCAGGCTCAAAGCCTTGACCCTCTTGTTCCAAACATTCCTCTGATTTTACAATACTTAACTGAGATGCTGGACAGAGGCCTATCCTTCTCATCAATTAAGATCCACGGCTCTGCCATTTCAGCACATTACAACACGGATCCTCCTTTATTCTCTCATCCCTTGCTAAAGCAGTACCTGAGAGGGACTAAAAACATAAGACTGCCCGGGAGAGCGCCAACACCAACTTGGGACCTCAATTTCGTTTTGGAAAAACTGACTCTACCACCTTTTGAGCCAGCCAATACAGCCGATCTAAAATTTTTATCATGGAAAACAGCTCTGCTCCTGGCAGTAACTTCAGCACGAAGAGTCTCAGAGCTACAGGCATTAATGGCAGTGGAACCTTTTATAATTTTTCATCAGGACAGGGTATCTTTAAGGACAAACTCTACCTTTATGCCAAAGGTGGTATCTAGTGTGGCTCTTAACCAAACCATCCATTTGCCAACTTTTTATCCAAACCCCCAGAATAAAGGGGCGAAACTTCTGCATTCTTTGGACATACACAGGCAGCTATGCTTCTACTTGGACAAAACAAAAGCTTTCAGGAAAACTGAGCAACTGTTTGTAGCATATGCTGCAGGATCACAGGGCAAGGCTATCTCAAAGCAGACTATATCCAAATGGATAGGACACTGTATTCGGTACTGCTACACACAGCATGGAAAATCAGTCCCAATTAACATTAGGCCACATTCCACCAGGGCAACAGCCACTTCAACAGCCTTTCCCAGAGGAGTACCTACCAAGGAAATTTTGGAGGCTGCAACTTGGAGTTCAGTGCACATCTTTACCAAGCATTACCACCTGCCTCTTTACTCTAAATCCAGAGCAGGATTTGCCACTGCAGTTCTGCAGAGCCTCATAGCCAATCCTAACTCTTTATAGACCAGCCACCCAACCTTAGCTTTGGGATTCTACCAGAGTGTAATGACTGCAGCAGTGTAACACGATGAACATAGTACAGTTTTGTAACTGCCATAAATGTAGATGTTCGAGTGTTCACACTGCTGCAGTCCAGGTTACCCTCCCTCCATCCCCTCTGAACTAGCTGGACTTACCTATACCTTTCTATGCTATACAACCTTTGTGGTGTATTTGCTTGAAACTGAAGGTACTGTTTTTATTTTATATATATATTTTTGATTAGCAATATGTATTGCCTACCTACTTGGGGGCACCTGACATCTGGGGCAAGAAAAACTGAAGAAAATGGCGTTGGATGCATCTTATATACCCCTGGCACACTGACGTCAGGGAAGAAGCGACAGCAACTGACGCCGGACCAAGACTTTGGAACTCTGGCCGACTACGGGACCACCTGACAGCAGGATAACCCAAGTGTAATGACTGCAGCAGTGTGAACACTCGAACATCTACATGTATGGTAGGTACAAAACTGTACTTTATTGCTATTATACAATGACATTATTTAAGAAAAAATATATGTTCGTAAGTAATGTCTTTGTATAATGCCTTCGTGGTGCTCTTCCATGTTTTTCTGTTGTCCTGCGGCTTTTTCCGATGTATTGTGCATGTGTATGGGACTTGTGTTCCCATGCTTTCGCAATACATCAGTGCTGTGAAAAGTTAGCAATAGAGAAAGAAAGATCTCCTTGGCCTTTTTTTTTTTTTTTTTTAAATTGAAAAGAAAAAAAGAAACCGGGAGACTTTTTACTTTCGGGAGAGCTTGGACAGACAAAAGGATAATCAGGTAAGTTTTTTTAGTTTTGCAGAATGTACCTGATTATCCTCTTATTTTTGTCTGCGCCGTCACCCTCGTTCGTTTGATGTCTTCTGTTTTCTTTTTTCGTCAAACAAAAGAAAAAAAGTTAAAAAAAATTACGAGATATACTAATGGGAAAAAGTCCAAGCGATCGGACCTTTTTCCGTTGGTATATTCTTGGATCTACAATGGACACGCTGGTTGGGTTGGCCAGTCACTGTGCTCGTTTTTGAATATTAATGGCCAGTCGTTGTATAATAGATATTATTAGATAATGTATTTTTATATTTATAGCATTTTAGTTTATGGTTATGGTTGAAAAGCTGTGTGTTTTTCTTTATTTTAGTTCTTGTCACAGACCTGATGAAGGCATTATTGCAGTAGTTAGCTGAAAACGATTTTAGTTAAGTCTTTTTATATATATGTTATGCTTTTCTTAATACCTTATCTTCGAATGTGTGTTGCAAATAGATTGGTGGTGTTTTTCTTAACTAGGATTTAAACCAAGCATCAGTTCGCGGCTCCAATGACAATAAAAAAGAAAGTAAAAAAGCCAAATCATCAGATTTCACTGTCATACAGCTTTTATTTTTCCAACGGTAAAGCTTCGCCGCCATTCACTCTTCATCAATATACACACACACACACACATTATCTTTTAAAAAAACTTCTAAAAAAACTTATTAAAACAAAAAGACAGGAACATAAATAAGAATACAAATACACAAGTCAATGCAAGCTAACTAAACCATTGGTTTTTTTACTTATCATTTCAGGTTCATCGAGAATAGCGGAACTATCTGTGAAAATTAATGCCTCCATAGCCTAAAAGATAAATCTATGTTATACCCATGATTATGAAGAAGTCAAATTCCTCCCCTAAGGTATCTATGTAACAGCATATAAATCATATCAATGCATTAGAAGTACAACAAACACATAAAAAACAACATAAAGAAGAGGGGTCAAAGGGGTCAGCTATCAGAACTAGTACGTCATGAAAACATTGATTTATGCAAAATAAACCAAATATCTGAATTATTAGGTTAAAACCTTAAGGCATATATAAAATATCTTAAAATATTATTCAGATATTTATGGGTCTGACCTTGAAAATTATGTGAATTATCAAACAACAACCAGGCTGAAACCATAAATAACCTTGAATTGTAATGGACAGCTACTTCTAGCATTGATGATGAACGTTATTTACCATATTAAATGTATTCATTTGTAGAAGACTATCAAAAAATCAGATTGATTCATTCTAATATTCTCTACAAGCGCGTAGTCTTCAGATGTTATACCCCTAACATAACTCATTATGTATCTCATCATCTGCGTAACCTTCTACTCTTCAAAAAAGGTTTTAAATGTACTTTATCATTATGAGTTATGTTATAATGATAAAGGTTTTAAATGTACTTTATCATTATGAGTTATGTTAGGGGCCACAATGAGTATGAAAGTATACATCAGAAGACATTTTTTGATAGTCTTCTATAAATGAATTCATTTAATAATACAAACATGGGGAAGTTACGTTCAATGCTAGAAATAGCTGTTCATTATAATTCAGGGTTATTTATGGTTTTAGCCTGGTTGTCTATGTTAGATACATGGACATGATCATTACTTGTTGTTTGATAATTCACATAATTTTCAGAATTACAGGTCAGACCATAAATATCTGATAATTATTTTAAGATTATTTATATATGCCTTAAGGTTTTTAACCTAATAATTCAGATGTTTTATTGTGGGAGCATAGGACAAATGACAGTGATTAGCTATATAATATGTTGTATGGTAAGAGCTCCATGTATTGTGCATTATTATTAAGGTTTATTTTTGCATAAATCAATGTTTTTCATGACGACTACTAGTTCTGATAGCTCGGAACTCTTGACCCCCTTCTTTATGTGTTCTTTATGTGTTTTTATGTACTTTGTACTTCACTCTGCATTGATATGATTTATGCACTGTTACATAGATACCTTAGGGAGGGAATTTGACTTTCATAATCATGGGTATAACATAGATTTATCAAAGAAATAAACAAAGTATACATAATAATTAAGAAATCTTAAATTAAACACATTAACATACAGAAATAACCATTTTTACTCTAAAGACATTCAACACCAGTAAGACATATGCGTATAGTAAACGAGCACTGCGTTTCAGTTTTTACTTCCACATTAGCCAGGTTTGAGTATTATTAGCGGCATGTATCAGTGAAACTAGCAAATGCAGGTGTTCTGCATGCAGCCAACTAAATATAATGACCTGATTCCATAGATAGTTCCGTTGAATATCGGAACTAGAAATGATGAGATCTGACTAGGCACATAAAGTTTTAAGGTCATGGTATAGTTTATCAAGAAGTTGTGCAAAGGTTAGATACATAAATTGTTAGGCTATGGAGGCATTTAAATGCTTTCACAGATAGTTCCGTTGAATTTCGGAACCTGAAATGATAAGCACTGACTAGGCACACAAAGTTACTGGGTTATGTTATAGTTCGTTAAAAAGTTGTGCACTGGGTAGAAAAACCAATGGTTAGGTTACGCTTGCATTGACTTGTGTATTTGTATTCTTTAAACAGTTGGAATACAGTTTGTAAATGCTTCAGCAAAATGTATGCTGACAATTTAACTAAGGATGTTATGCCTATTTTTTATATTTATGTTCCTGTCTTTTTAATTTAGCGTAACATGTGATAAGCACGTTGTTTTGACCAATAGTAAGCTTTTAGAAGTTTTAAAAGTGATTTCCATGTCTGTGTGTTTGTTATAAGAGTCTGATGAAGCCTATGGCCGCTACTTGGAAAAATAAAAGCTGTATTTGTTTTATTCTGACAGTGAATTCTGATTCCTTGGCTTTTCACTTTCGTTTTATTGTCATTGGAGCCGCGCACTGATGCTTGGTTTGAGTTTATGTTTTGATACAGCGTGAGTTTCCTGCCTCGACGGAAAGCAGCCCTGCATTTGGATTTTTGTGTTAACTAGGATTTAGTTTGATCTAATCAGTAGTGGTGTGTGAAAGTGGGAACTTGCTGTTCTAAGATGCACGTTTGAAGCCCTGTTTATATTTTGCCATGAATAGTCTGGTTTAAAATTAAACAGTATGCGTATGTATTTTCCACACCCACTTCTAAGTATATACAAGCTGTCATGTTTGACATTGCTAATTTTTTGTTAGAGAGGATTGCTTGTCTATGACGAATAAAGGCTTGTTGCTTTGGAACACTACCTGGGTTTCATGATTTTTGGAAGTTATTGTGACAGCTTATTATTGAAGTTTTAAGACCACTAGTTTCTCTGTTTATATTTTCCTCAACACATGTCGTGGTGATGTTAGAACTAGATAGATGTTATTCCAAGCCCGCTAGCTATACAATGAAGGGTATCCTCCAGTAAATCTCCGAAACAGCAACACTTCCCCAACTCACGGAATGTCTTGAAAAAGTTCACGAAACATAAAATCACCGTAAGAAAATTTATTAAAACTCCAAACAACAAATAACAAACAAGATTGAGCGCGCTTTCGTCTATTAGACTTCCTCAGAATCACATGATTGTAAAAACACATTGCTATTATATAGTATCTCATTTAGTGTTAATTGATACTTAACTCAATACTTAATTGACCACACCATGGCTACCTCAGTTAACAGGAGGTGTCTAAAAATACTCACATTTGAAACCTAAAAACAACCTAGATGTATTATATACTCTTCCTAAAACACTTTTAAAAAAAGACTCACTTTGTAAAAAATATAAATGTGTATATATATACAATTTGTGTATATTATTATATCAATTATAGATATACAAGTTCATAAATATATATAAATGTGTATAAATCATTAGTCCGTAAATATATAAATAAAATATAAATATATAAATATAATATAAATATAATTTTAATTATATATACCAATAATTAATCAAATGGTTAAACAATATATATATATGTATAATACAAATAAATATGTAAATATATAAATAGATGTATGTTATATAAAATCTTATATGTGATGTATGCAAGAACTGTAAAGGTATAAAATATAAATCAATATATGAGGAATGAATATCATCATCTCATTTTACTATTATTTGATTTGAGATTTGGGGTTATTTGCTAAAAGTTTCAGTGCCGGTTTTATGGAAAAATGGTCATTTAGTCCCATATGGCCGCAGGCATCCAACTTAAGTTGCCATATGAGTTCCCTATACTCCAATAGGGTTTCCCAGTCACCCCCCTTGTCATTTTTCTTCACATGGTAATGACCATTTTTCCATAAAACCGGCACTGAAACTTTTAGCAAATAACCCCAAATCTCAAATCAAATAATAGTAAAATGAGATGATGATATACATTCCTCATATATTGATTTATATTTTATACCTTTACAGTTCTTGCATACATCACATATAAGATTTTATATAACATGCATCTATTTATATATTTACATATTTATTTGTATTATACATATATATATATATATTGTTTAACCATTTGATTAATTATTGGTATATATAATTAAAATTATATTTATATTATATTTATATATTTATATTTTATTTATATATTTACATATTTATGGACTAATGATTTATACACATTTATATATATTTATGAACTTTTATATCTATAATTGATATAATAATATACACAAATTGTATATATATACACATTTATATTTTTTACAAAGTGAGTCTTTTTTTAAAAGTGTTTTAGGAAGAGTATATAATACATCTAGGTTGTTTTTAGGTTTCAAATGTGAGTATTTTTAGACACCTCCTGTTAACTGAGGTAGCCATGGTGTGGTCAATTAAGTATTGAGTTAAGTATCAATTAACACTAAATGAGATACTATATAATAGCAATGTGTTTTTACAATCATGTGATTCTGAGGAAGTCTAATAGACGAAAGCGCGCTCAATCTTGTTTGTTATTTGTTGTTTGGAGTTTTAATAAATTTTCTTACGGTGATTTTATGTTTCGTGAACTTTTTCAAGACATTCCGTGAGTTGGGGAAGTGTTGCTGTTTCGGAGATTTACTGGAGGATACCCTTCATTGTATAGCTAGCGGGCTTGGAATAATTACTATTTCAGTTGTTTTGTGGTGGAGAGGTGATTTTGTAGAACTAGATAGATTCCTGTGCCTGTTCATTTTTTTTTTTTTTTTTTTTTTAAGTTTTCATAGACAATACAACGGCAATGTGGTATGTCAGCAAGGAGGGAAGCACAAGGTCCTATGTTCTTTGCAAACTAGTTCTTCAGGTCTGGGATCTAGCTATCCAGTAGCAAGTGACTCTTCAGGCAGTTTGCATTCCCTCTGAGCACAATCTTGGGGCAACTACCTGAGCAGGTCCAGCACATAAGCTCATGAAGAGATGTTCCACAGAGATGTGTTCCTGAACATTGTCCATCAGTGGGGTATTCTTCAGGAAGATCTTTATGCCTGTACTCTGAACAGACATCTTCCTCTATTCTGTTCTAGAGTGCCAAGTCCTCTGACTTGGAAAGTGGACTCCCTTTCTTTTCCTTGGAAAAGGATGTTTCTGTGCTCCTTTCCTCCCCTTCCTTTGTTATCACGAATCTTGTACAAGATTAGGTAGGACTGGAGTGATTCTCATTTGGCCCAGACAACATTGGTGCCCCCTTCTTTCTTTCTTGGCCAGGGTGAGTCACCACAAGTTACCTTACCGGGTGGATCTCCTCACACAAGGCAAGGGACCTCTTATTCAGCCTCACTTGTCTACTCTTTCAACTGACACTGTGGGGTTTTGATCCCTTTCAGGCACGTTTTTTCTGAGGATGTGCTTCGAGTTCGGCAGGAGGCCAGAAAACCCACTGCCAAGAAATCATGCATGTATGAATGGAAGTGATTTTCTGTATGGTGCCTCTCTTGACATCAAGATCCTCTGTCTGTTGAGGTTCCTCTGGTTCTGTCTCTTATTTGTGTGACCTGGCCCATGCTGGTTTGACATATTCTTCAGTTAAATCTCACCTGTTAGCAATTTCTACTTGTCTGCCCTTGATTCCTCCTCTGGACTCTAGATTTGAGGTCCAGCAATTTCTTAAAGGCGTCCTTCATATCAGGCCTCCCAGGAAGCCTATATTCTGCCTTCCTGGGACCTCAGTTTTGTACTTGAAAATTGATTCAAGTTCCTTTTGAGCCTGCTTCCTTGCAACATTGTATTTGGAAGACTGTTCTTCTTTTGGCTCTTACTTCAGCCAAGATGGTGTCTGAACTTAAGGCTGTCATAGCTATTCCTCCTTTCTTAGTTTTCCACAGAGACGGGGTGTTTCTTTCTCCTAATCCTTCTTTTATACTCAAGGTGCTCAATGAGTTGTCCGTTAGGTCAGTCTGTTCATCTTCCTTCTTTTTTTCCTTGTCCACAGTCCGCCAGAGAGAAGGTTCTTCAGACCTTGGATTTGCATGGACAGCTCAAGTATTATTTGGATAAAACTAAAGTTATTTGCAAATCTTTGGAGCTTTTTGTTTGTTTTCATCCCAGGACTTTCGGTTTGGCTGTTTTTAAGCAAACCATCTCCTGGATTTCTAAGGTCATTTCTTTTTGTTATTCTTTCCATGGAAAATGTCTTTCATCATTGGTAAAGGCGCATTTTGCTTGGACAGTTTCCTCCTCTGGTGCTTTTTTAAGGGTTTGGATGCCAGTTCCATCTTTGAGACTGCTACTTGGTCTCCTGTTTATACTTTCACTAAGCATTACAAGTTGGATGTTATTTCCAGGGCCAGGGCAGGCTTTGCCAGGGCTATCCTGTATGGGTTTGTAGAGGGCTCTTATGTCCCTTTAACATCCCAGGCTTCTTCTTGAGCTTTTACATTCCCTTAAGTAAGGAATACTGCAGCAGTCATGTAGAAGGACATACAGTTGTGTAAAATCTTACCATAACAGTAGATGTCCTTCTCTTCACTGTTGCAGTATTCATTCCTTCCCTCCAAGCCCGCTCTATTTTAGCTGTTGTCATCGTCATCCTTTTTCTCCTTCTGGATGCACATGCTGTCCTTGTCCTTAAGGACATTCTGTTCCTCCCAAGTCTTTTTGTAGTTCTGAGTTTGTGCGTCTATATGTCACCTTTATGCCCTATTCCTCGCATGTGGAGCATACATGTAACAACACCTAAAAGTACTAAAGGCTTTAGTATACTGGGTGGATGTTGACCTATTCTTGGCAGGCGATCCCTTAGCTAAAGAATACTGCAACAGTGAAGAGAAGAACACAACTATACTTTTTTCACCAGTTCCCTGGATGGCCAGAAGCCTTTCATACCATGATCAGGTGGTCCAACTTATTTCTTCTCCCTAGAGATTAATTTTTTCCTCATGGGGCATAAATTGTGGTTTAGACCCTTTTTATGGCTCATTTCTCAGTGTTTTGGAAAATTTTTCACAGGTGTTTGATTTAGGTCTTAGCTCCTCCTGTTAAGGTACACTTAATATCCCAATTCTAATTGTTATCAAGGTACAGATTCTGTTTAGGTTTAGTTAGTATGTAATCCATTCTTGAGAGACACATTTCTACTTCTTTTTCCCATTTAATCTCCATTTCTACCATGGGACCTTTAATTTGTTTCCCCTTTTTCTTCTGCATTTTTTCCTTCTGGATGTCCATGGTCTTCTTTGTCCCGAGGAGACTGTTCTCTTCTGGAGGAAATTCAGTTCTGGGTAGTTTCACCCATACATTACTGCCATATGTTCTGTGTGGGCAGCATGTGTGTGACATACGGCTCATACAAGATCATTAGGCTTTTGTATACCGGCCGAGTGTTGGGCTACCCTAGACAGGAGATCCCTTCTATTTAGAATACTGTAAGAGTGATAAAGCAGGGCATTGTATGTAACTTTTTTTTTTCTTAAGATTCCATGAAACACATCCTCTTCTGCCTTTTTGGTTTCTGATGTTGACTGTACATCAAGAAAGGGTAGTTATACCTCTGCATTTTTAGCTCTCAAATTTCACAGTCTGTAGAGCATACTTTTCCTTTTGTATTTATTAATTTGTTATCCAGCTAAGAACATCATCAGAGTCAATTAATGTTCAATCTGGTAGAACAATTGCAACTTTGCAGGCTTTCTTTAAAAAAAATTTCTGTGGATGACATTTGTGTAGCTGCAGTGTGGGCCTCACTAAATACTTTTACAGGACACTAAAGTACTTGTGATCTGCAGGTCTAAGGTGTCCTTTGGGGATCACATTATGTGGGTTAGGATTTCATGAGTACCACCCAAGGGGCCCATTTTCAGGGCCAGCCTAGGAGCATTGTCTGGTTAAGTGACTTGCTTATAGAGTTGTACAGCAGACAAATGGAGGTGGGAGGAATCATACTCTACCTTTGACTGCAAGAAGCAGCCTATTAACGTCTCAGAGCCTTAATCCTCCATATTAACTGCTGGATTTCCTTAATAGCGGCAGCTGTGAAGGAGTTCAGCATAACTCTCAACTGTTGATTTTTGCCTCATATCTTGCCCTGTCTCTTGTAAACGTTTTGAGTTTTTCAGTAAACCACTGAGTATAGCAAACAATTAGTAATGCCAGACCTTAAAGTTTGATACATGTTATTTTTCGGAAAAAAACACATTTCCGAAATCTAATTATGCAAGTCCTGTGGCTCCTATTCTATGGACAATATCACACAAAGCTCAGATGTACACTGACTCTACAATTGGCCCTGACTGCTTTCAAGCCAAACCCAAGACCAGGGATTTCACAAGACAGTACAAGAGTAGTTTGTTTCAAGAAACATGAAGGCATTTGTTCCTGTCCACTTTGTAGACTAGCACTGTAGTCTGTGTACTAGCAGTTCAGAGGAACTTGAAAATACTGTAAGCAGAAAAGGCTTCCTATCTCATTTATTTATGTATTTTATTTTTTATTAAGCTGGAAAGTCTGACTGGGCACAAGTACCATTTTCAGAGGAGACTTGGGGAGAAAAGCTCAGCATAAAGTACATTTTTACAGTGAACAGCATTAACAAACTAATCATGTTAAGCATTACTTTGCAGGTAATATTGAGACATAACATTTATCATGGACCAGATTGTCAGTACACTAACCAGGGGCATAAACATATTGGATCTGGTCCTCACTAATATGGGAGAGCACTGCCCACTTCCTAGTGTAGTGTCCTCTCAGGTAAGGTCAGACCACAAAACGGTCTCCTTTGAAGTAAAAAATAAAATCCAGAACTCTGACTAATCCTGGAATGTTAAGGAACTATTTATTTTATTTATTTTTTATTTTACATTTGTTGACTGGGATAATCCGACTAGATATATGTCCATTTTCAGCGGAGGCCCGGGGAGAAAAGCTCCACATACCAAAAAAGAGACAGTACATACATCACTGAGTGATAAACTTAGGCAAACATGTTTAGAAAAATGTAGACAAAGGATACAGGCAGATATCAATATACACAATGTGCAGACTTGCATCTTTTTTTTTTCTCTCAAATTTTTTTTTATTTTCAATTAAAATAACATTTACATAATATTTTTAAATATTTAAAAAACTATGTACAATATTTACAATAGCCTGACTTTCAATTATATACACTGTATGTTATTAAATATAGAATTAAAAAACAAGTAATCTCCGTGGTATCCCTGAAGTCTCAAAACAACCCACTAAACAAGTGTAGTGGGTCCAAAAACAAAACAGTTTAAGAAACTTCTCTGTGTGGAAGATTTTCACATCCCTTCTCACATCATTATAAATTTTATTTAAAGTACATAAGGGTTATATTATTATGACAGCTACTAAGTACACAAGGGTTATATTATTATGACAGCTACTAAGTAGGGCAGGACCAGCTCGAATGTCACACTGATGGGGGAAGGGATGTGAATTTAGCATGTGTACCAATAACACTTTGTTTTACAGCACAATAAACCATGCCTGATAAAAAGTATATATATATTTAGAAAGCTTGTGAGGAAATTATTACTCTTATTTTTGTTTTACTTGGATCGCTTGTCTGTGTACTTAATAAAGGATTTTCGACTGGAAACAGACTGCCTGCCTTGCATGGATTACTTTTGAATACTTAGTAATGCTGTACAATTATATATTTTCTATTATTTTTTGTTTTGTTTTGTTTTGACTTAAGACGAGTTTAAGTTTGCTACTTCTACTGCTATTGTCTGATCTGATTAATATACAATGATTAACTAGAGATATATGGACTGAAAATCTTCCACACAGAGAAGTTTCTTGCACTGTTTTGTTTTACAGGTTCATAGGTTGGTACTGGGCTATTTGCCCAAAGGCATATATTAGCCCAGCCACGTTGTGCGGTATTCACCGCCCCTTTAGTAGTTCCCTAGACCCTTGTACTAGCAGCTCGTACCCTTGGCCCCTATCTAGTAGTGCTGTTGGTGTGATCCCCGGTGTGAACTTTCTGTTACCCATCCACTTATCAAGGTTCCTCTTGAAGAGTGATAGTGAGGGGCTCTTTCTTATGTAGATTGGGACCCTGTTTCATAGTAAGGGAAGTCTCTGCGAAGGGAATCTATCCCTCCAGCATGTTCTCTTCATTGTTGTGTTGAGGTTTATATCCGTAGAGCGTGTAGCTTGAGTAGATTTGGTTTTGCTAAGATGGAGCATGTTCAACAATTCTGGGTTGGACGCTCTGTATGTTAGACAGAGATCGCCTCTGAGAAAGCGGTATGCAACAGAGAACATACTTGGCTTTTTCAATCGTGCTGCATGGGGCAACTGTTTGAGGCCAGTAATCCTCTTGGTTAGGTACCTCTGTGGTCTCTCCAGCTGCTGGAGATGTCTAGCCAGGTACATTCCAATTGGTGCATTGTACTCAGTAATGGGTCTGATGAGGGAAGAGTAGAGGGGCACCATTACATCCTTATATCTTGATGCGAACCCTTTCGTGATCAGATGGGTCACATAGAAGGATTTTCTAACCACTTTGGCAACATAGTTATCAAAGGAAAGCTGGCTATCTACTTGGGTCCCTAGATCCCTTATTTCTTCTTCAGATTTCAGGGGATTACCTCCTATGTTGTAGTTTGCGGGTACTCTGTTTTTTCCAAAGGGGATTACTACGCATTTTTTTGCATTTAGCTTGAGACCATGGCTTTGACACCATGCATCATTTTAAATATAGAATAAACAGATCAGTTATCAGAGATACATTATTGATTGTTGCAGTGTGTCCAGCAAAGATATAACTTTCTTCCAAGGATTATTTACCAGTGGCCTGGGATAGATTCGTAGTTCTTTGATTTTTATTTCCATCAATGCAGTTGCCTTCAGTAAAGTGTAGAATTCTTCCAAGGTCGGGGGTGTATTTGAATTTCACCTTCTGGTTACGCATTTCCTAGATATAGCAAGTGTTGTCCATAACAAATACATATTTGGCTTATTCAGGTAGGGACCTTCATTTACATTTAGTGATATCAATACTTTAATTAAGGTAAAGGATTCATTAAATAAAGCTTGTAAAAAATGATTGATTCCATTCCAGTATGATTTAATTTTATTACATTCATAAAAAATATGAATCCAGTCTGCTTTATTTGACTTTTCACACCTCCAGCAAAAAACATTTTTAGTAGTACTGATCTTTTTAATACTGTCTGGTGTTAAAAATGCTCTATGTAAGTATTTCCAGTTAAATATTTTCCAGTACTGTGTGTTAGAGGTGTAACTAACTGATAGTAAGATGTTACTTTTAATTTCTTCTGTTAACTGCAATGACTGGCCTTTTGTTAAGAACTGCCAGTATGATGGTTTGGGAATTGTTTTATATGTTATCAACTCTTTATATAGATTTGAAATGGAATTTTTTTTTCACAACTATTATGTATAAATTCATACAGAAAACTTATTAGATTTGGAATATCTTTAAATGAGGAATTATTAATTAATCTGCATAAATCTTGAGTGTACATTAGAATGCTTTGTAAGGATAACCAGTCCTGTGTTGGAATATTGTAAACAGTTTTTATCATATGTATATCTAAAACATTTAATTTATTTACACATTGAAACCAGCATAAGAATCCATTTTGTTCCCGGGAGGTTATTGTTTCCCTATATATTTTGTGAGGAAAGTTCTTAGTGATGGTAAATGGTGTGAAAAGGTCATTGATGTTTCCTAAAGGAATTGATGTATGTTGATGATGTTGTTTTAGAAGGTTTTGTTATATTATATTGATTATGCATAGTATGTACCAGGGTTTGTTTGATTTGTCTACTATTAAATTTTTTTTAACAGATTCAATTCATTTGTTAATATAGCCATTGTTAATTCTTTCCAGTCTATTGTAGTTTTAAGCACAGATGCTTTTATATGTTTCTATTTCTGGGAAGTTCAGTCCTCCTTGTTTCCAGGGTCTAATGTGATGAGTTAGAGCTACTCTATTCTTTTTGGGATACCATAAAAGTTTTATTAAACATGAGTTTATTTCTTTAAGAATGCATCTTTCAGGAATTAACTGTATTGCTAATGCTACATATAGTATTTTTGGCAGTAAGACCATTTTTATTAATTGCAATCTGTCTTCAAAAGTTAATATAATTGTGTTCCACTTTTCTGTATATATTTTTATTGTTCCAATAATTTATTAATATTGTTTTGTTTATATTTTTGCATAACACTATTCCTAAATAATTTAGTCGTAGGTTCTTGTTTTTTTATGATGGATTTATCTGTAACTTGTAGGTCTTTTTTCTTATTTAAAAATAGAAATTTTGATTTTGATCTATGTAGACCTGAAATCTTATAAAATATCTCCATTACGTCTTCTAGCTCTCCTAATGACTCTCTGGAGTTTGATAGGGTTAATACAATATCATCAGCAAAAAACATTATTTTAGATATGTACTGGTCATAAACTTCTGCTCCTTTTATTCTTGGATTATTGTGTATTATTTCTGCAAGTATTTCTATAGCCAAAGCAAATAAAATAGGAGAAAGGGGGCATCCTTGTTTAGTACCTTTCGTTATATGGATAGATTCTGAGGTGAAAGGACCTAATTTAATGTAGGCTAAGTTATTAATATATATGTTTTTTAGTAATAAGATGAAGGTAGGAGGAAATTCAAATGATGCTAAAGTTTTAAATAGATATTCCCAGTTGAGGGAATCAAAGGCTTTTTCTATGTCTAATCCGATTACAAGTGTTTCTCTATCTTCTTTATTCATGTAATCTATAAGATTAAGTATACTTTTAATGTTATCATGTGTGTGCCTGTTATATAAAAATCCAGTTTGATCATTAATTGTCTTTGAATGCGGGATTTTCATTCTGTTAGCTAGGATTTACATGAATATTTTGTAATCATTATTCAGTAATGATATAGGTCTGTATGAGGTGCAAAGGTATGATGGTTTATTATCTTTTAGAATTGGTGTTATGAGAGAATATTTCCATGCGGGTGGTATTTTTCCTTCTGACTGGACTTCTAGCAAAGTTTTATGAAAAAGGGAGATTACTGTTGAAGGGAAGAGTTTGTAAATTTCCATAATTATACCATCTATCCCTGGAGCTTTGTTAGATTTACTTTCTTTTATCTTGTCAACAATTTTTTTGTAGGATATAGGTTTTTGTAGGTCTAGTTTTAAATTTTCGGGAATTTTTTTTTATATTGATAAGGTTTGTATCTAAGTTTATTTGGTTGGTATCTAAATCTTCTTTTTTGAAGTGTTCCATATAATGGAACCAAAATGCTTCAAGGGTATCTCCTGTATCTGATACTTTTTTCCCTTTCTTTTCTTGATATATACTACTAATGTTATTTGCTTTAGCTTGTATTTTAATTCTTGTAGATAAGTTATGTAGATATATGGGGGAGGTGGCTAATGAGTTTATTTTTAATTTTTCCAAGGCTAGACAAGTTTTGTGCTTTAGAATTTCATTATATTTCTTATTTAATTCCTCGTGTTACTTTTTTGACTTCTGGACAATTCTGATTTTTTTTTGGGATATTGCTGTCAAGAGTCTGGTTTGCAAGTCTAATGATTCGGATTCCCACTCTCTAACTTTGTTTTTGTACCAGCTAAGGGTCTTGCCAAATAAATATGCTTTTAATGAGTCCCAAACCATGACTCTATTGATTTATGTTGTATTATTAATTTCAAGAAATAATTGTAGTTCTGACAACATCTAGGGTCTGAATTCTTTAAATTTCATGATATATGATGGAATTCTAGTTGAGAGGATTAAAGGTTTAAACTCTATTTGGAGCTTCATTATCAGAGTCATGATCTGAGAAGGGGCATGGAACTATTGAAAAGTTGAGGATTTTTGTTTATAAATTTTGAACTACGAATAATTTGTCTGTTCTGGTTTGTGTTCCAAATCTATGGTCTTTATGAGAAAATAATAAGGATTTGTCATCTTTTACTGTCTATTAAATGAAATGAATCAGTCCATTTTTTTAAGGATTTTGAAATAGTTGCTATGCGAAAAGACTTCTTGGTGGTTTCAGAAGCTTCTAAGGTACAATTAAAGTCTCCTCCCAGTATAAGATTTCCTTTATAACAGTTGGAAATAAAATCTAGGTGTTTTTTTAACCGTTTCTGCTCCAATTCCTGGGAACCAATATAGATTAGCTAAGGTCCATATTATGTTATTAAATTTAATTATAACAAATGCTAGTAGACCTTCTTTGTCTTCATATTTATAAATAACTTTTGGAGTGATTATGTTTTTCTTCCAGAGAATTGATACTCTTTTTGGCTTTGTTGTATAGGAGGATTGAGCTAAGACTGTATAGTCCTTAGGGTTCCAAATAAAGCTATCATTAGTCTTAAAATGTGATCTGAAGTAGTTAACTTCATTTTATCTGCAACCTGTGGGTATACGGATCCGTATCGGATCCGAGCCGGCAACTTTTTTTCTAGCATCTGCTCCAAGCTCTGAGCTCCTCCCCTTACCCATAATGCGCTACCATCTCCTATCTTCCCCTCGATCTTGTTTGCCACGCCAGTAATGTGCATCGTGGTCTCCTTTGCTCTGAGCTCAGGGATAGTAAGCGTTATTAATACTTAATCTCGTGTGTGTCTGAGTGATTTTTTTCCCTTCCTCCCCTTTTTAGTGTATTGCTTGTTTGTCGGTTTTCAAAAAAAAAAAAGTTAAACTTGGTAGAGTAGTTGTTAGGTCTGCCCTTCCCCTACCTATGTTTGTGTGTGGTTTTTCTGGTAGGTACTGTTTTCTTTTTGGGTGCAGGACCATGACTGATCAGCCAAAATCTGTTTTCAAGAAATGTACAGTGTGGCCATAAGCTCTTCCCGGCTTTTGGTAACACTCTGTGTGTGTGTGATTTGCTTGGGAGTGGCACATTTGTCCACTCCATGTGCTGTCTGCACCGGGTTCAATCCTAGGGCCCTCGGAGATCGGAAGGCCAAGTTAGTAGCCAAAGTCCTTCTCCCTGCATCCATGCTGGAATCTGCCACAGCCTCGGTACCTAGTGCTTAACCTCTCACCCAGACAGGGACTCAAACTCCCTCTTCTTCTAGTGCTGGGCCTAATAAAGACAAATCTACAGTCAGAGTGGCTGACAAGGAAAAGGACAGAGAAAGGTGCAAAGAGGATAGGGGCAAGAGAAAGGACAGACCTCGCAAGAGATCCCCAGACAGGGAGCTCTTTCTTAGTCCCCCTTCTAAGGCCATGAAGCCAGCTTCTCCATGGCTCCGGTCTCCTTATTTCTCACCGGAGCCATTGGAACATTCGGCCTTCCTCCCCGTCATCGCGCAGACCAGCCAGATCTTTGTCGGTGGCCTCTTCGAGGTCGACTCAGAGTTTAGCGGACTTGGACATGGACAGGATGATGTGGAGATTCATTCAGACCCAAATACAGATGGGAGTCTTGCCAGGCCCCTCTCCCTCTGGAGGGGGGACCTCCATGCCCTTTTTCCGCCCTATCTCTCCTTCCCCGATCCGTGTTTCTGCTTTGGTGCTCTTGTATCCGAGGATTTTCGGAGCTGGTAACTCGGCGCCGACGGTTCCTCCAACCTCCGGCTGTTAACTTGAGTTCCTCGGATCCGATTAGTTCGGATCCGAGCGACTCTTGGAGCTGCGCACAGGGAGTCAGACCCGAGGGAATGGATTCTTCGACTCCGACCTTTTCGGATCCGACCCGTTTCCTTGGACCTCAGGCTACTTGTGCTTCGGCTCCGGTCCCCACTTCACATCCGGGGAAGGAGTCTTCCTTGCTGGGTGCTAAGGAGGTCAGCTCTCCCTCTGCCTTCGAAGTGGTGGAGAGTGTCCTCTCCCAGGGATTGAGACCCCAGCCCATCCCCAAGAATTCCACCCAGGCCCCCCTGGATTTGGCGACAACTCCCTTCATCCTGTCTCAGGGACAGTCCGTGCCAGAGGATCCCCAGGTTAATTTCCCTGAGGAACCCCCTGCGGCTCACGAATCCTCTTCTGAGAGTCCCACTGAAGAGGGTCACCATAAGCTCAAGTGCAAAAGGAGGCACTTGGACTCCCCCGAGTCCCTCACTATGGACACTGACTTAGATGAAGGAGAAGTTTCCCCCAGGTCACCTCCCGAAGACTTCTCCTTCAGAGAAATCATGGAGATCCTCCGCCAGAGGGGAGGTAGGTCATCCCCAAAACCTTCTGGGGATGAGTCAGTGTTCCTGGAGGCCTTTGGCATGGGCCCATCTACTTCCTGGGTGTCCCCGCCAGCGGACCCCTTGGTGGACCTTATCACCACGCAGGCATGGAAGCAGCCTGACACCGTAGAGCCCATCCCCAAACGCCCTGACAAAATTTTATCACCCCCTTCCGACAGGCAACCTTGGTCAAAAGGAGCTCCAGTTGATGCTATGTTGGTTGCAGCGGCCACCAAGAAAGAACTAGCACAGGAGAGTTCCTCAGTCCACCCTCCAGACAAGGAGTCCAGGTCGGTGGATAGGTTTGGGAAGCACTTCTATTCTTCAGCGATCTTTTCAATCAGTGCACTGAACTATTTGGTACATGTGATCCGGCTTCAGTGAGACCATGCTTTGGAATTTGCTGAGCCACCCCCAGTGTCTTTATTGCCGCAGAACAAACAGTTGTTTTCTGTGAAAATGTCTACTCTGAGGTCAGTCTCAAACACGTCTAAGTGGCTCCTTTCCCATGCCATGGAAGGAGCAGCTAGGGCGGCTGGGACAGGCATAGCCATGAGGCATCATACCTGGCTCAGGTTGTGTCAGTTCACAGACCCTTTCAAGGCGTTGTTTATCAGCGCTCCCTACAACGGTTCTTCCCTTTTTGGGAAGACAGTACGTGGCACACTTGTCCAGAGCGAAAATGACGGGAAGACTTTGTCTGCCATCAGGATCCGCTTCTCTAACCCTCAGCGGTCCTTCTCTAGGAATCTAAGAGGGCAGAAGAAGATGTGGTTCCAAAAATCTCCGTTTTCCCGGGATTCTCAGAACAACTATTCCCCCAGAGGCAAAGGGGGACAGGATCGACACTGACCCAGAGGTAGAGGGGTTCCCGGGATTTTTGGGTCTAGGGAACTCTTTTTTGATAGACCCGGTCAGCGGCCCTGAGGGGTTGCCCGACAGTCCTACTCTGGAGGCAGTCGGGGGAAGATTGTCCTTACACCCAGCGGCATGGAAGTCCATTACGACAGATCGCTGGGTGTTACAGATAATATTGAGAGGTTACACTATCCCATTTGTTGTCCCTCCAAGTATTCCAAAACACCTCCCGGATGTTCCACCCGCTCACAGGGAGGCCGCAGCTCTAGAGGTTTCAAAGCTGCTTCTCAAACAAGCCATCGAACAGGTCCCCCCCGATCAGTCTGGATCAGGCATTTACTCAAGGTTATTTTTGGTGCCAAAAAAGACGGGGGACCTCAGGCCCATTCTAGACCTGTCAACATTGAACCTGTCTGTAGCCAAACAGAAATTCCGGATGGTCACCCTACAGTCCATTCTACCTTATCTCCGAGAGTGCGACTGGATGTGCTCTTTAGACCTCCAGGATGCTTACTACCACATCAAAATACACAGAAGCTCCAGGAGGTTTCTGCCCTTCAGGCTGGGAGCCAATCATTTTCAGTTCAGAGCCCTACCATTCGGTCTCACCACAGCCCCCAGGGTGTTCACCAAGGTAATGGCAGTTGTAGAGGCTCACCTAAGGCTTTAGGGTATTCAGGTGTTTCCTTACCTGGACGACTGGCTCTTCGCTGCACCCAACAAGCATCACCTGTGTCTGGCCCGAGATTACTTCATTCAGTTGGCAGGTCTACTGGGAATTAGTCAATGTTCAGAAATCCCAATTGCAACCAGTACAAGTTCTAGACTTCATTGGGGCATGGCTAGACACTTTGCAGATGAAGGTATTCTTAACTCCAGAAAGGATCTTATACCTTAGGTGCCACATAGCGAACTCCAAGTCTCCAAAGGCGAGCGAGGTTCTCTGGGCTCTGGGCTCTATGGCTGCCTCCATATCAATTCTCCCTTGTGAGCGCCTTCATATGCGGGTTCTTCAATGGACTCTGGCTGTGTTCAATGGTCTTGGCTAGACCTGCCCATGGAATTTCTAATCAGGATCAGTCACGTCTGCAGGACGTCCCTTCTTTGGTGGTTAAGTTCACTGGAGATATCAGAAGGACGCCCCTTCGCATCATCTCCAGTCCAAGCCACAGTGACTACGGACGCCTCCCAACTTGGGTTGGTGGGGGGGGGGCACTGTTTGGGAAGGACAGTCCAAGGCACGTGGCCCCAGTCAGAGACCAAGTTGCACATAAATGTTCTAGAGATGAGGGCAGTGCTTTTAGCAATGAAAGCCTTTCACACTGTCCTTCCTTTCGGATTGATTGCAATTCAGTCAGACAACATGTCGGTTGTCTGGTATATCAACAAGCAGGGGGGAACCAGATCCTACCCCCTATGTCGCGAGGCCATGAGAGTGTGGGAATGGGCGATCTCCACCGGTCGGTTTCTGTTAGCAACGCACATCCCGGGGTGCTCCAACATTTTAGCGGACAGATTGAGTCTGGCTATTCTGATGCCGTATGAGTGGTCTCTGAAATAGTAATGGAAGAGATCTTCCGTGCATGGGGTCAGCCTTGCTACGATCTCTTCGCATCTCCGTCCAATGCGAAGTGCAGCGAGTTCTTTGCTCGGATTCCCTTACCAGGGGAAGTCCCCAGAGACGCTGTAGTCCATGCTTGGCCCACCGGGCTTCTGTATGCTTATCCACCATTGCCACTCATTCCGAAGTTTCTTCAGAAAGCTTGCCGACTGCAGTGCAAAGTTATCTTCATTGTCCCGTTCTGGCCTCGTCAGGTTTGGTTCCCATTCCTTTGGTCTCATCTCTTAGCTCCCCCGTGGGTTCTGGATCCCTGCCCGGATCTAATCTCCCATCCGTCGGGGGCCCGTCCGCCCCATCTGGGCAGCCTCATGCTGACAGCTTGGTTGCTCCAGTTCCGTTGATTGCCAGGACTCCCGGTCTTTCATCCTCGGTAAAATCCATTCTGGTGGCTTCTCTTAAAGATTCCACTAGGAAATTTTATCGCAGTAAATGGAAGCACTTTTCACTTTGGGCCTCACAGAGAAAACTAGATCCCTTTACAGCCCCTGCTCCAGCAGTATTGGATTTCTTGGCTAGCATTTTTCAGCAAGGAACTAGTTCCTCCACAGTGAAAGTACAATTGGCAGCCATTTCTAATTTTCATGTTGGTGAAGACAACATTGCTTTAGCCTCTTCTAGGCTGTGTAAGGCTTTTCTTAAAGGTACTTTTCTGTTACATCCACCTGTCAAGGATTCAGTGCCTCCTTGGGACCTTACCTTTGTTTTACAGGCATTGGTGGCTCCTCCGTTCAAATCTGCATCTCCGGTGGATTTGAAATTTTTATCCTGGAAGACCGCTTTCCTAGTCGCCATTACATCTGCTAGGAGGGTTTCTGAGCTTCAAGCTCTCTCTGCCGTGCCTCCGTATTTGGTCTTCCACAAGGATAGGGTCTCTCTCCGTACTAATCCTTCTTACCCAAAGTGGCATCTGAAGCAAACATAAAACCAGTCCGTTAATCTGCCCGTTTTCTTCCCTAACTTCCAAAATAAAGGTGAATACAAACTTCATTTGTTAGATGTTCATAAACAGCTTCATTTTTATCTTCATAGAACAAAATCTTTCCGCAAGACTACCAGTTGTTTGTTTCCTTTTCCAAAACATTTCTGGGAAAAGCTATTTCTAAAGTTTCTTTGGCCAGATGGATTACTCTTTGCATTTCTCATGCCTATAAAGCAAAAGGTTTATCTCTTCCTGATATTGTTAAGGCTCACTCTACCAGGTCCATGGCGACTTCTGCTGCCTTTTGGTCTAGGGTTCCTTTGGACGACATTTGTTCAGCAGCGACCTAGGCCAATTCACATACCTTCATTTCCCATTACAAATTAAATCTGATTTCTAGGGGTAGAGCATCCTTTGGCTCTGCAGTGCTCAGGAATATCCTTCCTTAAGGGCCTCCCAGGATTGGAGTAACTGGGGACTCTGTCCCACAGGTTGCAGATAAAATGAAGTTAACTACTTCAGATAAAGAAGTTATGTACTCACCATAACGTTCCATCTGAGTAGTTGTACTTCATTTTTCTGCAACATTCCCTCCCTCCGTCCCCCGGACCTTGGCCTGTCTATTCAGGTTTGGTTCATTGGGCTGAGTTGCTTATGTATTTAGCAAACTCGATCCAAGGGAAGATAGGAGATGGTAGTGTATTATGGGTAAGGGGAGGAGCTTGGTGCTTGGAGCAGATACTAGAAAAAAAGTTGCCGGCTCGGATCCAATACAGATCCGTACACCCAGAGGTTGCAGAAAAATGAAGTATAACTACTCAGATGGAATGTTATGGTGAGTACATAACTTCTTTTTTCCTTGAGAAATACTACTTGTCCCTTATTTAGATTTAAATATTTTAGTACGTTTGATCATTTATTTGCATTATTTAAGCCATTAGTATTTAATGATTTATTTATTTTATTTATTTTATTTTTATTTTACATTTGTTGACCGGGCTAGTCCAACTGGATATATGTCCATTTTCAGTAGAGGCCCGGGGAGAAAAGCTCCAAAGACAGATACATTATAACAAAATGTATAAGGTTACAAATACAAACAGTGTTTGTCAGGTTACAATCAAGTTAACATAGCAGTAGATACAAACATTTTAAAGTATATTACAAGACAAATATGTACAATAATGTGGGACAAAATATTCATATGAGGTAGATTAAACTTAAGGTTTACAATTTCATGAGAGTGGTTGCAGAAGAGTATTGATAACATGTTGCACAAGATAACCATGTGAGGTAGTACGTCACTAAAGTGGGTTTGCTATTTTTCTAAAGTTTGCAGAAAGAGCATTAAATTATAATTAAAGAGGAGTTAGGAGAAACGTGGAGAAAATGTTAAATCCATTTCAAGTTATTGTTGAAAGAAACTTTTTGCTTCTTTTTTTTATTTTGATTATAGTAGTTATACCATATTCTCTGATAACATTGGATGTTATTTTTATGTGTGTAAACTTGGGAGTGTAATTTAATGTTCTTTCTTCTTTAAATATAAGTAGGGTAAAATGCTGGTCAAGCTTTAAAAAAGTACTTCTAAAAAACATTAATTCTAAAGTATCAAATACAAGTAAGTATGAATTTCCCATTAAACATGGAATGAAAGTCATTCCTAATCCAATAGATAAAGATAGATCTATTGGATTATCACTCATACCTTTAACCAACAATATCAACTGATCTCCATATGTTAAATTATTATATGGAGAATTTTCTTAAAAGAGATATGAAATTCTATATTATTCTATTATTGTTCTATAGTATTTTATATATCAGGATGGAATGTTAGTAGTGTAAACAATTACGTTGACTTAGAAAATATCCAATATTTAGTTACCCTTAAGAGATCCCAAACATATCAGGTTTGTCATTTTGGATAAATTAAATGCAACAGAGGAGCGTAAACTAAATAAGCCAACAACAAATAGATTATTACTAAAATAATTTGACTAAAAGGACTCTACAGGAGACAGTGGGTGATTACCAATGTAATATGAATTTACTGTAGGTGTACTGTCTTCCTTTACTTTCCCGCTCTTCAGCTCACCAACTTCAACTTACACTTATGAAAAGACATGGCTTATCAGTGGTATCCTGACTGAGTAGAGGCGCCCTACAATCTAGTGTGCAATGCTTTTACATATTTATAGATTTACAAAGCAGAGTCTAAGAATGAACTATTTATCACCCTGACAATTCCCATCCTGCATAGGGCACCTCCTGCTTCCGGAATGGGTAATCACATCAGGTCTAGAATGAATGTGAAGGTACCTATATGGTAATCAAGACTTATCTTGGGTAAGTATTAATCAAATAGTATTTAGAGCATCTTAGAGAGTTCTCGGGGCAGTTAGAATACTCTTGAGCCTCTCCTCCCTTGACCAAAAACAGAGATTTCCCTTCCCTTTCTTTCCCTTGTTTTAAATCAGTACTAATAAAAGAAATTCAGCAAACATAGGTAAACAGAAATAACATTCAGTAGTCCGTCTTGTACATGAGTCGCAATCCATTAAACAAGTCAGTGACTGACATCACTTTAGTAAACATTATAAAGACAATTTAGAAATTATTTCCTAGCTCTTTAAATTTTCAGATAAAGCAAAACGTTAACAATAAGCTATTTTAACTAAAAGTATAAAGCATTTCAATTTTCCTTGCATGTATACATTTCTACTTATATAGTAGTGTCAATAGCTGTCTTTGAAATCTGTACAATACTTCACTTCTTCAAATCATTCCTTTTTCAATTCAGGTTTTGTTTGTCAAAATGGCAACAATATTTCAAGGGCACAATTAATATTTAGACTGATGTTTCAAATAAATAACTTGTCAGTTGCCAATTGAATTAGTTTAGAATGTATGGTTAGTGCAAATATAGCATGTTGCAAAAATATGTATTTTT
Source organism: Protopterus annectens (assembly GCF_019279795.1). Taxonomy (NCBI): domain Eukaryota; kingdom Metazoa; phylum Chordata; order Ceratodontiformes; family Protopteridae; genus Protopterus; species Protopterus annectens. The sequence goes on from NC_056728.1 coordinate 1,614,066,762, forward strand.
TCGTGTGCTCTAGAGACTGTCATATGCAATTGACGTATATAATGTAGCATATATAGAGCAGATAGCTTATGGATTCAGGTTGTTAAAGTAAATTATGCTTATTAATCAGGCAGTTTCATTTAAATTCACAAGTAATTTGGGAGCATTTCAGTTGAGTTTCCAGGAATGTGTAGTCCAATGTGAGTAATTGAGTCCACTTTTCCTCATAAACATATGTCACAATTCATTAAACTAAGCAGAGTCTAACATTTTTAATGATCATTATAAAGACAAAGAATAGTAATTTCCTAGCTCTTCAAACTTTCTGATATCGCAAAATGTTGACAGTAAGCTATTTTAACTGGAAGACTAAAACATTTCAATACTTCCTTGTGAATATCCATTTTTACTTTCACTGTAGTGTCAAGAACTGTCTTTGAAATCTATGCATTACTTCACTTCTTTCAAGTCATTCATTTTACAGTTCACATTATATTTTGTCAAAATGTCAATAGCATTTCAAGGGCACATTTAATATTTAAACTGATATTTTAAATGAATAGCTATCAGTTGCCAAGTGAGTTTGTACGGAGTGTGAGGTAACTGCAAAAATAACATATTGCAAAAGGTAATATGTTTCTTTTCATATGCTCTAGAGACTGCCCGTTTCAAGTAACATATAAAATGTAACTTTTACAGTGCAGACAGCTTGTGGAATCAGCATGTTAAAATGAGTAATACTTTTTAATCAAGCAGCTACATTTCAGTGCCCATGTAGTTTGGGAACATTTCAGTTGTGTTTCCAGGAATATGTAATCCTATGAGGATAAATCATAAAATATATACAAATAGTCCTATTATATATTTATTTTACCTTGTTTAGGTTGTTTTTCATTTTAATAACTAAACAATATTGCTTTTTCTTATTATTTATCTGTGAGGCTAAATGCACTTCGCAGATTCACAGTGTCCTTAGAAACTGCAGCAATTGTTTACTGTTGCTATGGTAACGCGTATAGAATGTGAAGAAAGCTTCATTTCTCTTAACCAACAGTACATTTTTCCCTCCTTTTTTTTTTTTTTTAATGTATTTGTTAATACTAAAAGGAAATAATTCAAAGGACATATGTACATGAAAGGAACATTTCAGAGTTAATCACGAACATGTCCCCAATCCCAATAAGCATAACAGTGACTATCATTAAATATTGTAATAACAATTAAGTTCACTATTACAATTAGTCTACCTTAAAACTAGATTATTTTAGACTATTATTTATCTATGTATAGATAGTAAGTTATTAAATATATACAGACTATATTAGCATAGTAAATAGGAGAGAATTTAGAAAGGGAGACAAGATGCAGTTAAAATAAATAATTAGAAAAGAGAGAAGAGAGAAAGAAAGAGAAAATTAAGAGAAAATACACATATACTGTGTATGTTGATTTACAGTATAAATATTTTGTGATATATAACCCTCCTTCTGTGAAAGAAAAGTACCCTGTTTTACATACCTGAGGTAATGTGAAAACTCTCGTATCATCTACTTTCAAAAAATATAAAGTTCCACTAGTTAGTTACCTTTGTTTTAAAATTCCAAACAGTAAAACTGGACCTTTAAAGTAATGTTAAAACAATTCATATCACAGATTTGGCTGTAACAGTATCAGTCTTTTGCTTCTTCTTTTTGACATCTGTCCAGACATTTGTTTCTTTTGTTCTCTTGGGAGAAGATGACATCCAATCCATATCTTCTGATAAAGTAATCACATTATTAGTTTTAATAAATGAAGAGGCTTCCTCTAAGTCAATAAAAGTCCTCATCTCGTTGGCATACAGTATTCTTATCTTAGCTGGATATGCAAGTTGTGCCTTGATGTTATTTTGTTTCAGAAACTTTATCATTGGCCGCACTTTTTTCTTTGTTCCATTATTCTAGATGAATAGTCGTTATCAAATCTTATCAAGCTCTGTTTATATTTTAAAGGTGCCTTCCTCCAAGCAGATCTTAAAATCAGTTCCTTGTCCAAGTATGAAAGAAATTTGATAATTATTGACCTAGGAGGAGAGTTTGAGTTAGTGGTAGGTTTCCCAAGAGCTCTGTGTGCCCTTTCAATGCCAAAGGAAAGTCCTTCTTTTAAATTTAAAAAGTCAGGGATCCAGCTTGATAAAAAGGAAATAATATCCTCACCTTCTGTGTTTTCAGGTAATCCGAAAATCCTGATGTTATTTCTCCTCTCCCTATTTTCCAAGTCATCTACTTTATTAACCAAGTGTTTTGTTTAACAAGCAGTTCTTTCTGTGTTTCCTCTTCCTTAGTCTGCTTTCTAAGTCATTTGGAGGAGCCTCAGTTCCTATTATCCTTGTCTGGTGATGGTGTAGCATTTCCTTGAGGGTGTCAGCCTGTTTTTGACTGCTTGTTTTAAGATTTTCCAGGTTCTCTTTAAAATCATCCATCTTCAAAGACAATTCCTGCAGTGTAGATGCCATCTGTTGTAGTTCCTTGTTTAAGGCAGCATCCTGGTGAGAATTCTTTGAGTTGCTCATTTTAACAAGTGAATATATCTCCAAAGTTTCTAATTATGTAAATTAGTTCTTTATCTATAAGATTTTATACTTTGAAGAAAAAAAAGAATATTTTTCCTGTCTTAACTAGTTATGTGGAACTCTAAAATACTGCTGCTTTCAGTTAGCCATTCAGGCTCCGCCCCGCAGACTTACATCTGATTGGCAAAGACGTATCAGAAAATGTGAACATAGAATACAATCAGATGTCATAATTCACAATGTGTAGACATTCAAATGCTATGAGGCATAGATACTTGGCTAAACAGCAGGTTGGGTAGCAAGACATGTATTAGTGAAGTTATTAGTCGGGTTTAGAACAAGAGCACAGCCAATGAAATGTGAGGTATTTTTTGAGTTCTCTTTTAAATAGGGGTAGTGAGGTTCTACTCTAAGGCTAACTTCGTACTATTAAGTGATAACCTGTCAAAATTTCAAGCCCCCTCCTAAACTCTGAGAACACTGTTGCCTACATGGAACTGCTTACAGAAACCCTATACAAGCGTGTTAATAGCTGCATCGAAGCAGCTGTATCCACCAGGAATAAGAACACCACTAACTAAAAAAAAAAAAAGCCACCCTAGTGGAATCAAAACATCTTTTTACTTTTCTAGGTCATATTATGATGAATGTATGTCAAAATACACACTTATCAAGTATAAAGGAGACTTCTGAATGAGCAAATTTGCTACTGTTAAAATATCTTATCAAATTTGAGGGAAGGCAATGCAGCCAGTTGGCCATGTGGCCTAATGGATAAGGCGTCTGACTTCAGATCAGAAGATTGTAGGTTCGAGTCCTACCATAGCCTCCATGACAGAAGGAAGAAAATCATAGCAAAAATTAGGTGGTGTAGCACCCAGCAGGATAAAAGCATACTCATCAAACTAAGCAAACAACTTGGAGTTTGAATAAAGTCTACCCAAGCCAAATTTGGCCTCTCATGTCAAGGAGAACCCCAAGGTGTTCTTTAGCTATGTCTGCAATCTCAAAGGCAGTACTTAATTGTGTACAGAGCTCATTGTTAGTAGAACAATCTACACTGAGCCAGCAGGTATAGCATACCTACTGATGGCCAAATTCAGCTTTGACTTTAGCCCTGCCCAAGCCTCTCCTCAGGAAATACCACCAAATGTAACTCCTACTTTCACTAAGGAACAGGTCCTCAGTGCTCTCTCTAAGTCAAGAACACTGCATCAGTGGATCCAGACAATATCCCAGGCTGCCTACTGAATGTCATGAAACATGGTCTGTCAGGCCCTGTGGAATCACTGTTTAGCCATTACCTTCAAACAGGCTTCCTGCCTCACAAATGGAGAACAGTAACATTCATCCCTCTGCAAAAAGGCAGGCCATCTTCAGGCCCTGAAAACTACACACCTGTTTGTCTCAATAGTATCATATGCAACGCCATGGAAAGAATTATCATGGAAATGATCAATAATTATACTAGACCCAGGCCATTTGGTTTTGTCAAGGACAGGCCATGCCTACCCAACACATTGGATGACTTGGAGAAGATCACCAAAGCAATGGATGCAGGCCAAACAGTTAACACTGCTTACCTTGACCTGGACAAGGCATTTAACACAGTACCCCACCGTGGCATTGTTGACAAACTCAAGGGGTTAGTTATAAACCCTTAAGTCACCCAGTAGATAGCCGGCTAACTCACAGCCAGGATCCAGGCAGTTAGAAATGGGACGTCCACCTCTACAAAGAGGCCAGTCACCAGCAGTGTCCCTTAGGGATCGGTCATTGGGACTGCTCCTTTTTGGCACCTACTTTAAAGTCAATGCCAAAGTCTAGGGCCACTGGCTGACTAAATTTACAGATAATTGCAAATTAGGAGCAGTCGTAGAATCCCCCATTGACACTAATGTTCTCCAGGAAGGGCTGACATGGACAAATAACTGGTGTCAGAGCCGAGCCATGGACTAAAAATAAGTGCCAAATAATGCATATTATTTTCCTTCAGGATTTCATCTACCCCTGGTAGCTGTCATATGGACTACACACCAGTAAGAGTTAACACAGAAGTTAGAGACTTGTGGACACACACACAGATAGTAATCTAGCCTTTCACTATCACTGGTCTACAGTAGTGAGAAAATCATACTATGTTGTACAACCTGTAAACAAAGGTATGGCATCTAGGTCCAAGGCTGTCATTGTTCCACTGTATTCAGTTTTCATCAGATGCATCATTGAGTACAGTACTCCTTTTGGAATGTATCTAAGCAAGGATGTGTAACAGTTGACATGTCCACAATGGTGCTTCACTAAAAGAATACAGGGCACAAGTAACATTGCCTCTGCAGGCACCCTTCAATGCCCAATCCCTTTACTCCATTTCCTACAAGGTGTTGAGGGGAGATTTATGCCTGGCATACAAGGAATTGTTGGGCCCACTTCAGTGGATCTCCTGCATACCTGAAAAATAAAGAGCACCAGAATTACCCATTGTAAATACTTGAACTTTGCCTGTGATACAAATAGGACCAGGTGGAGAGACAGGGATGTATCCCAGAGACTACCCCTTCTACGCAACAGGCTCCCCTTCCATGTGAAGCAGAGTTCCTCCTTAACACATTTCAGGTGTAACTTGGACATTGGGATGGGGAGCAGGAAATTAATTCCTGGTTTGGCACCTATGTGTTCATTGTACACAGGCAAACTGTGAATGGTTCATCTCTCAGGCCTCTGCTTGTAAATGTTTCATCTCTTAAGCCCCTGTATACATTTACCAAGGGTACCAGAACATGGCAGATATTTGGGATGCATGGCTAGACTTAAAAAGTCCCCAGTGGTCATTAGCCGTAGTAAACACCTATGAACCTATCCAGTACATTAGAGCCCCCACAACACTTCACAATGGCTGCTAATCCTAACTTGCGCTACACCTTTACCTTACATTTGAACATCCCTTTCAATAGAACTGCCACTATTTAGTCAACTTGTCTGACTGTGTGGTGGGCTTTTAATGATCAGATTGCAGAAGAAAACTGTCTTATTTCCTTCTGAAATCTTTTTTTCCTTGATAATGATATTCTTTCGTTTTGCTGATTTTCAGAATGCTGGCTGACTTGAGTGTCAATGCTTTTGCATTTCGATTAGTCAACATACTCCATGCGTGTGTATATTTATCTACTCCCTTCCTTATCACTCAGCTTCCAAACACTTTGCCACAACATACAGTAAACCCTACCATCTGATGTCAGTCTTCATTCATTCTTGATAAATGTGACTCTGTTCCGATTCCTCAGAACTGTCTCGGCCGTTACACAGCTTGTGTCAGCCAAAAACTCTCGAGCTAAGGCTCTACTACCCACAATGCCCCTCTCTCCATTACCTCATATCTCATTTGCTGCTCTGATATCAGGAAGCGTCAGTCAATTCTCTTCAGCTAAGTGCTTTTATTATATATTTTTTTCCTTCAAAACCTATTCCCTGCACTTTAAAGTAGATTTTTCTTCCTTTTTAAACTTTGATGAGCGTGTATTGCTATATAACCTGGTCTCTACCCTTTCTTTACCTAACGGTATTCTCCATTTATCGTTGATAGTTTATTTTTCCCCCTTTCTCCTTCTACCTCTTAAGTAATCTCTCCAGTACTATCACTGGTATCTTACTCTTCCCCTTACCTATTGTAGGTATTTCTACCATTGTTGGTAGGTTTCCCTTCCTTTCTCTGTTTAGAGTGATTGAGTGTGTGTGTGCGAGTTCTTTAAAATGGAGGAGAAGCAGAAACACACTTTGAGCTTTAAGCAGTGCCAAGATTGTGGAAGAAAGATGCCCAATTCAGATGGGCATTTTTCGTGTGTGTATTGTTTGGATGCATCGCACTTGGAGACTGACTGTAAGATCTGCCAGGGTTTCAGTTCCTGAACTTTGGCAGAATGAAGCAAACTGATTTTAAAGGGATTGTTAAAATCCTCCTTTGAAGAAGCCATCTGTAAGCCAGAGACTTTCAAAACTGAAATTAAAGAGAGAAGCCACTCGGTGCCAAGCTTACCATCGGCACCAGACTCCAAATCTAAAAAGTCATCTCTTCCATCAGTTTCTTCAGAACCAAAGAGTAAAATTCCCAAATTGACTGTGACTCAGCCTTTGGCATAGTCAGTTATGTCCCCTTCAGTACGGACGGTTTCTACACCGATTTTGACTTCCTTGGCACCAGCAGTCCCGCTGGCACCGACCTTGCCAGTCTTGGCACCAGCATTGTCTGCTCCAGCAACCTTGACTTCTTGCTCTGTTCTGACTTCTCCATGTGCTCCACAGCAAACGGTGCTGAAGATCGAAGTAATTGTACCTCGAACAAGGTATTCTCCTTCTACAGACCCCTTTCTGGGTTAGCTCCCCAGTCCTTTTGTGGATAGGCCAGAGTCTCCTTTGGGGATGTCAGTCCGTTCAACCAGAAGTCTTTCCGAGGTAGCCGTGTTGAGATTGGTAGATCAGCTTTTGGCAACCAGGGGTCTCCACACACCTATTAAGACCTCCCTCCCTCCTGGAGCCGAGGCCTATTTTCCCAGGACTCCTATGGATTATACTCCGACCTCTTTTATTGGTTCGGAGCCCATCACTTTGATTACCCCAAGTCCAGCTTTTCCGGTGTTGACAGAAGCTCCTTCTTTGGTACCGGGTTTGGCTCTGATGTCTTCGGCTCCAATGGAACTGATAGACACCCGGGGCCATGGTTCAGCTGTCTGGGGGGCTTCAGTATAGTACCAATTGTTTGCTTGGGGCTGTCTTTGGCCCTCAGAACCCTGACAGTTTGAGACGCTAATCCAGTTCCTGCTTTGGAGGGTGGCCATTTGGAGCGGGGTGCGACCCCGGTTCGGAGGATGTCTTTCTCAGTTTTGGGCCCCCATCCCCCTCCGGGGGGCCTGCCTTCCAAATTATATAGAAAGCTTTAGCCTCTGTGGGCTCTCAGGTGGCCCCTTATACATTGGAGTGTCACATATTTGTACCCTCTGGATTGCAGCTGTCACCATCTCTCATGTCGGAACAGCAGGCACAAACGAGGCAAGATATCCCTGTTCAGGGGCCCTCTTCTTGAGAGTCCTCCACAGAGATCCCCATTGAGCCACCCCATAAGAAGACTTACAAGAGGAAGCGTCTAGATTCCCCAGAAGAATCTGTCACGTAAGACGCAGGTTACAGTGAAGGGGCGGTTCGCTCCCACTCACCCCTGAAGATGTCTCATTTGGGAGACATCCTAGAAATCCTAAAACAGAGGGGTGATTGGAAGTCCTCCAACCCATCCTCAGAGGAATCTGTGTTCTTGCAGGCTTTCACTGCTCGCCCATCTACTTCCTGGGTGACCCCTCCCATTGATGACATTATTAAACTGATCATGCTGTAGGCATGTAAGGCTCCTGATTCTATACAGCTGATTCCCTGGAGGCCAGACAAAATTTTAACAGCTCCTGAAGATCAGCCTCCTTGGGGCAAGGGTTTAGTAGTAAACGACATGGTGATGGCGGCAGCCACCAAAAAGGAACTGTTCATCCTCCTGAGAGTCTCGGGCGATGGACAGGTTTGGGAAGCGGGTCTTTGCATCATAAACCTTTGCTTTTAAATCATTGAACTTCATGGCACACTGTGCTAGACTAGAAAGGGATCTGATAAAGGAGCTATCTGATACCCTAGCTGGGGCTGTGTCTGACGAGGTACGGGATAAAGTTGTCTGTCAGCTTGCCACCCTGGAGTCTATATCAAATTTGTCCATGCAGCTCATTGCTCATGCAGCTAAAGGAAAGACTAGGACAGCAGGTTCCAGCATTACCATAAGGCGTCACACCTGGATGCGATTGTCTGACTTTTCAGAACCTTTCAAGTCTTTCTTCGCCAATACTCCTATTGACGGATCTTCCTTGTTTGGCCCCAAAGTCAGACACACTAGTCAGGTGTGAAAAAGATGTAAAGACACTGTCTGCTGTGGGCGTTCATTTCTCTACTCCTCAACGATCCTACTGTAGGAATCAGAGGAGGGGAAGAACGTGGTTCAAAAAATCCCAACGGGCTTTTTAGGACACGTCGTGAATACTTCCCACGGGGCAGAGGGGGGAGTTTTAATGGAAGATGCCCTTCCCATGGCAGAGGAGGTCTGTGAAATCAGGGCTCCATAGGTTCCTTCTCCGGACAATCGTACCAGCGCTCCTGAATGGAGGCACGATTGCTTACCTCTGGAAGCAGTCGGGGGAAGATTTTCACTGTACCAAACAACCTGGCTTTTGATAACTTCAGATACTTGGGTGCAGAAAATTGTCAGCAGAGGTTACAGAGTCCAAAGTCCCCAATCCACAATGTTCCACCCAATCAGAGGGATCAAGCAGCCGTAGAGATTCAAAAGCTGCTCGAAAAAAGAGTTATCCAAGAAGTCCCACCAGACCAAAGAGTATCCAGGTTTTACTTGAGATTCTTTTTAGTGCTGAAAAAGACAGGGGACTGGAGAACAATTTTAGATTTCAGCCTTCTGAATAAGTTCATTCAGCAATATTCTGGATGGTAATGGTTCAGTCTGTCCTCCCTTTTCTGGAGGAGAATGAGTGGATGCCAATATAGATCAGTATTACCACATAACGATGGACAAACAGTCCAGAAGGTTCCTCTGCTTCCAGCTGGGCGCCAGTCATTTCCAATTCAGAGTGCTGCCGTTTGGTCTCACCACAGCCCCCAAGGTGCTCATCAAATGCATGGCAGCGGTAACAGCTCACTTGAGACTACACGGATTCCGAATGTTTCCATACCTAGATGACTGGCTCCTCATCACCCCCACCAGGCGTCTACTGCTTTCTCAGACTTTGGACATTGTGATCAACACAGAGAAATCCCAGCTAACTCCAACACAAGACCTGGAATTTGTAGGAGGACTCCTCGATAGAGTTTCTTATAGAACCTCTCTCCCTCTACATAGGCTACAAAAATTGAGATCACAAGTACAATTAATCATTTCCAAAAACAAGGTTCCTGCTGTTCTAGTCTTACAAGCTCTGGGATCTATGGCAGCGACCATAACCTTAGTGCCCCTCGCAAGGTATCCTATGAGGCTGCTTCAATGGCTGTTGGTGACACAGTGATCAGTCCTGACACAGCCAATGTCTTACCCGATTCTAATAAATTGCTGCAAGAAAGATCTATCCTGGTGTATGGTTAGAAGAAAGCCTATGGGGGCCACGCCTTCACTCCCTCTCCATCCACAGCCATAGTAACCATGGATGCTTCCCAAATTGGGTGGTGGCACATTATCTTGGAAGAACAGTTCAAGGCACCTGGCCCCCACAATAGGCCAACGTGCCAAAAAATGTCCTAGAATTGAGGGCAGTGCTTCTAGCATTGCAATCCTTTCAGTCTGCTCTTCCTTTGGGGACGGTTGCAGTCCAGTCAGACATGTCAGTAGTCTGGTACATCAGCAAGCAGGGTGGAACCAGATCCTACACCCCTGTGTTGGGAAGCTCTCAGGATTTGGCAATGGGCCATCGCTTCCAGCCGCGTTTTAATAGCAATGCATATCCCAGGAACTTCCAATGTGATAGCAGACAAACTGAGCAGATGCGTACTCCTGCCTCACGAGTGGTCTCTCAATCACAATATAACAATGAAAATCTTTTGTCGCTGGGGCCAGCCTTGCTGCGATCTTTTCACCTTCCCAATAAACAACAAATGCAGCGGCTACTTTGCCCTAATTCCCCCATAGGGGGGAGTCCCTGAGGGACACTGTCCTCCTCGATTGGCCCTCAAGACTTCTTTACGTCTTTCCTCCAGTTCCTCTGATCCCCCTATTCCTGGAGAAACCTCAAAGGCTGAGAAGCAATGTGATCCTCATTGCACCATATTGAGCCCTTCAAGTCTGGTTCCCCTTTCTTTGGCCTCATCTGATTCACCGTCCTTGGATTCTGCATCCAATTCCAGACCTGCCTTCTCACCCACAGGGATTGATGCATCTGAATCTTCACAGTCTCAAGCTGACAGCTTGGTATCTCCAATTCCATTAACTGCTAGTCTAAACAAATTATCTTCCCTTGTACAGAAGATCCTTTTGGCCTCTCTCAAACCATCCACTAGGAAACTCCATCTTGGCAAATGGAAGAGGTTTTCTATCTGGGCCCATACAAAAATTTAGATCCCTTTTCAGCACCAGTTGAGAAGGTCTTGGAGTTTCTGGCATCACTTTTTGAGCTATGAGCTTTGGTTTCCACCATTCAAGTCCAATTAGCAGCCATTTCCCATTTTCACAATGGGTTTGATGATCATACTTTGATTTCCCATCATTTATGCAAAACTTGTCTTAAAGACGCTATACTTCTAAAGCCCCCTTTCAAGGATCCTATAGCTCCATGGGATTTGACTTTAGTGCTACAATCTTTGGTCTTTTAGCCCTTTGAGCCAGCAGCTACTTGCAGTCTCAAATTTATATCATGGAAAACTCTTTTTCTGGTGGACATTACTTTTGCCAGATGAGTTTCTGAATTGCAGGCTTTGTCAAACACCCTTACCTGATTTTTCACACGGACAGGGTGTCATTAAGAATCAATCTGTCCTTCCTTCTTAAAGTGGTTTCAGAATCTAATATTAACCAGACTATAAACTTGTCCATCTTCTTCCCGAAATGTTCGAATAAAGGTGAATACTGCTTGCACCTGCTAGCTGTTCACAGGCAACTACGTTTTTATCTTGACAGAACCAGTCTAGAAAATCAGACCAATTATTTGTGTCCTTTTCAAGTTCAACCTTAGGCAAACCTGTCTCCAAAGTTAGCTTATCAAAATGGCTTAGGGATTGTGTTACTTTCATTTACAATCACAATAACTGCAAGTTGCCTGTGCCTTTTAACATGCATTCCACCAGGTCTGTATCTACATCAGCTGCCTTTCATTCCAAGGCCTCCATGGAAGAAATATGCTCAGCCGCAATGTGGGCCACTCCCCATACCTTTATCACTCATTACAAATTGGATATGGCCTACAGGGGAAGAGCATCCTTTGGCTCTATGATGCTCAGGAATATCCTCCTTAGGGCCACCCAAGATCTAAAGTAGCTGGGGACTCTGTCCCATTCGTCAAGAATGAACAAAGATTGACAACAACAGATAAAGAAGTTATGTTCTCAACCATAACATTTTTATCTGTGTTGTCGATCATCATTCGTTCTTGGCATCCCATCCTCCTGCCCCCTCCAAAGGACTTCTGGAGGTTCAGACTCTTGTTCTGGGAGGTCTTTTAGGGTTCACCTTAGACAGGGCTTCTGATATCCTATACTTTAGCTGCAAACTCTATATGAGGTAATTGAGAGAAGGGCACTGTAGGGTAGAGCCTTAGCTCAAGAGTTTTTGGCTGCTGAAAGCTCTGTAACGACCGAGCCAGTTCTGAGGAGTCTGAACCAAATCCCATTAGTCAAGAATGAATGAAGATCGACAACACAGATGAAATATTATTGTAAGAGTGTAACTTCTTTTTATATCCCTCTCATCCACTTTCCACAAAAAATACAACTCACTGTACTCGTACCTAATCTCCTTTCTGCTACAAAGCAGAGACATACCCCCTAACCCAGGGCTTCCCACTAACCCATACAATAATGCCAGTTTCAGAAATCTAAATGTTACAACACTAAACCTCCAAAGTCTGTGCAACAAAATATTGCCAAGACATACCTGGATAGACCAAAATAAACCTGATATTCTAGCCCTAACAGAAACATGGTTACACCCTAACATAAAAGACTGTGAAGTTACACCCCCCAATTTTGAAATAGCTGGACCAAACAGACCTAATACAAAATGTGGAGGGGTAGCCCTGCTATATCCTACCTCACTCAGCATTACACCCTACACTAAGGAAACCCTCAATTTTTCTCACACTGAGCTACTAATAGCTTTCCTAAACTTTAACAAAATGAAAAAAATCTGTATTATAGTAGTATATATTCTCCCAGGACACAATATACTAGTTCTAGGAGAAATACTGTCCTGAACCTCCCAAACAGTCAAACATGAGACTTTCATCCTAAGAGATGTCAACATAGACTAGCAATCTATTGAATGTAACACACCCACAAACAGTATAAACCTGTATTGTTTTTCACAACTCATCAAAAGCCCTACTAGGTGTAATAAACATTTCCCTCACCAATCTACACTAGACTGGATACCAATATCACACTCATCCTACTTTTCCAGCACAGGTCCCTGCTCTGGTTCCCTCAGTGACCATCTTCCAACATTTGCCTTGAGAACCTACACTCACAACCCAAACAGCATACTGTGAAATTGGTCTGCAACTTATTCACTCAACAAATATTTAATGATTTACTAAACAAAATTAATCTTTGTATTTATATAGAGACTTTTCAGATGTTATTGTTAAGTATGAAAGCTTTTACTGTAAAATATGAAAGCTATGTCTGAATTGCTACTTATGTCTGTACTTGGAGATTTTCTCCCCGGGCCTACTCTGAAACCTGGTTCTGTTAACCCAATCGGACTATCCTGGTAAACAAATGTCAAATATATAGTTATAAATATATGCACCCACACATGTATAGTTACAGGAGATGGTGTGTGGAGCATACCACGAACAGAAAATTTTGGTTGGGTGGATTTGCATTTTAGTTGATAATGAATCAGTTAAACAGCACTCAAGTTAAGTGTGACTGATGAATTGTCATACAGTCATTTCTGTAGATGTGTTTCTTGACTTTAATGCTAACTTGTCTGTCTTCCTGTTTGTCTTTCTGTCTTTCATCTGGCATTGCCTCATCTTTGCTCCATATGCTTTTTAGTCATTTGAAAATCATAGGATCATAGGAAGTTACTAGGGTAATGGCCCTAGGGACCTTAAAAGCTTAGCCAACTTCTACTCCTATTTCCACGATCAGCCCCTGTTGCCCCTGGCCAAGAGGGACACAGGTGGAATCCCCAGGGTGCATTTACGTTACCCATCCAGCCCAGATTTCATTTGAAGAGGGCCAATGAAGTACTTTGTTTTGCATGAAGTGGGAGTCTGTTAACCTCTGGGAGACCAATCTGTCCCTCCAGCAAGTTCTGTTAATGTCATATACCAGGTTAAGGTCTTTCGAGCAAGTAACCCGTATACCATTTGACTTGTGGATATGCAGCATTTCCAGTAAAGCAGGGTCAGAGATTTCCTTATTTGTAAGGCAGAGATCGCATCTGAGTAGTCTGTATGAAACAGAATAAAGTGACAATGATTTCAGACGATCCACGTAGGACAGATGTTGAAGACCTTAAATTTTCATTATGAGGAACCCTTATGGTCGCTCCAATTGCTGCAGGTGCTTGGAAAGGTACATACAAAAAGGGGAGTTGTACTCAGTTATTGGCCTGATGAGGGAAGAGTACAGGGAGGTTATAACTTTTTTTTTTCTAGAGGCAGTACCGTTACTTATGAGAGGAGCAAAGTAGAATACCCTTCTTACCACTGTGGAGACATGGTGATCAAAGGTGAGGTCGCTGTCAAGCTGTGTGCCCAGTTCTCACACCAATGAGTGCATATTTAGGGTGTTACTGTTGATGTAGTAGTTAGCAGGAACATCTCTCTTACCAAAAAGGATGATGATACATTATTTTGCTTTGAGTTTAAGGCCATGACTTTGGCACCAATCATTTGTGTGTGTAAAACCCTCTTGTAGGATGTTGACATCATTTGGAGATTCTGTGACTGCTCCCAATTTGCAGTCATCAGCAAACTTTGTCAGCCACAGACCGTTAGTTTTTGCTTGCGGAGAAATCGATTCCAAACAGTAGAGGTCCCAGGACTGATCCCTGTGGAACACCACTATTTACAGGTCTCCTGTTGGAGGTGGATTCCCCTATTTTGTGTGTGTTCTACAGTGAGCCAATTAGCGACCCATCTAACGATATAAAGGTTGATACTAGGTAGGCTGTATGCACAGATTTCCCTTTGTCTAGGGCCTTAGTGACTGCTTTGAAGAAGTCCACCAGATTTAACAGGCATGATCTCCCTTTGACAAATCCAAACTGAGAAGGGTCAAGTGGTTGGAGGCTACCCATATCTTTGTTGATAAGGTCCATGGTGACTCACTTCATGGCTTTGCAGATAAGACTAGGTCTGTAGTTCCCAGGATCAGTGGAAGCACCACCTTTGTGCAAGGGAATAATGGTGGTAGTTTTTTATTCAGCTGGGATGAAGATGGTGCTTAGACTATGACTGAAAAGAGTACCCGGTGGTGTTGCTAATTCTTGTTGGAGCCCATGTAGGATGCAGCCTGGGATATTATCACGTCCCATAGATGCTGTGTTTTTGGCCTTGGAGGGGACATTTATGACCTGGTCTTTAGAGATGCAAGGTAGGGGACAGGTGGTAGTGATGGGATACATATGGCAGGGATAGGGGACTTATGTTTTCACAGAACCTGTCAGCCGACAGGTTAACTGTGTCCACAGTCTCAGTATACATGGTATCATTAACTACCAGTTCGGCACAAATCTGAGCCTTTTATTTTAGGTTAAGGATGTAACTAAAGAAAGCATTATGGTTGTCCTTAGTTGAGGAAGCTAATTTGGATTTGTAGTTTGCTTTGGAGGACTTCACAAGAAGTCTTATTTGCTTTTGTAAGCTGAAGAGGGAATGTTTCCAGTTTAGGACTCACTTCCTCTTACTCTTAGACATCAATTTCTTCCTCTTATTGTAAAGCATGTTAATGGCAGTTGTCCACCAGGCAGGTTTGCTCTTCCTTGAGGAGCTTGTTTTGGTCCTATCCGGTACGGCCAAGCCAAAGAAGCCGTACAGGTGCTTGTATAAAGCATTGGTGTAGAACTCTGCATAGCTGCCAGTTCCATCTGAGAGGGAGGTGTAGTGAAGCTATTTATACCATATTGTAAAAGGATATAATCTGCTTTGGAAAATTATTTTTAGTTTAGTAGCTGCTAGGGGGAGGGGATCAGGTGTGATAGTTTGAATGAGACTGATTTGTGGTCAGATCTCACCAGGGAAGACCTCACAGTGGGCGTGCTACAGTGGTCCCCCATATTGATAATCACCCGATGCAGAATGTCGGCACTCCTTGGGGGGGGGGGGTTTCAACCAGCTTGTCCAGGGCACTGGAGTTAATAAAGTTGAGGAACCTTTGGGCAAGTGAGTTTGAGCACGTGTAATATACCCAGTCAATGGATGGGTAGTTAAAGTTGCCCAAAACCATGGTGTTCAGATGTACAATATCTTGATAGACCCTTGTAGATCCAAATAGGCAGAGTGGGGGTCCTGATTCATGGAGGGGGTCCTGTAGCTGGCAATAACTTGAACGTGGGTCCTAACAACAGTTAATTGCACCTGAAGTATCTCCAGGCAGTCATGCTGTCTAACCAGTCTGGAGGTATGTTTATCTTTGATGATTACTGATACACCACCTCCTTTAGTTTTCATGCCTTCAGTTTGTGGTCTGAACATGTGGAAGGAGATGTAATCCGGTATGGCTGGGGTGCTCTCCACAGCCTTGAACCAGGTCTCTGTGACTGCACAAATGTCTGTGTCTTCCAAGGTGAGGAATGCTTCCAGCAAATACAGTTTCTTGTCAAGACTCCTAGAGTTTAGCAGCATAACATTGAGGTTGTTTGTAGAAAGTTGTTAAGCTATGAACATTTTTCACTGGTGAGCATCTTCTGTGTGGAGGCATACGTGAATGGGGCGTGCCTTTGTTGAAGGTTGTGCATCAGGGCTGGTAACCCGGTACGTAAAAATCCACTA
Source organism: Protopterus annectens (assembly GCF_019279795.1). NCBI lineage: Eukaryota > Metazoa > Chordata > Ceratodontiformes > Protopteridae > Protopterus > Protopterus annectens. The sequence goes on from NC_056728.1 coordinate 1,614,083,037, forward strand.
CCAATCATTAGCGGACCGGAGTTCCGCTGTGGCAACCCCTAACCGGGAAAAGCCAAAAGACACAAACAAACAATAGGTTTATAGGTAAATACTAGGCTATCAGTCTGCAGACTGTTACACGCCTAGCTGATAACCACAGGTCAGATTCAAACGTACTGTTTTATTTGTGAGGTAAAGACCTTAACCATTATGTCAGCCCCTCCGCCAATTTTTGTCTTGCTTTTGGACGACAGTAGCAGGGCTTGAACTTAGTCTTCTGAGCTGAAGTCAAATGCCTTATTCATTAGACCACATGGCCAGCCTGTTACATTACAGTAAACTCTCAGTTAACTGCAACTCAAGCAACCAGAAAAAAGTCAAAGAAATACAGTACAGTATGAACAATTCAGTTTTTCATGTGTTGCACTGTTTCCCCTCCCACAGAAGCATACCTTATGTTTTTAAAGTTTTAAAAAGGAAGTACAAATAATTTTCCTCTCTCCCCAACCTGAGAACAAGTCAAAACAAACAAGTCAGATTGCTAAAATGTCAGCACTCGCTCCATACTCAGTTTGCATCAGATTGCACATTCTCTCTCCAATCACTCACACACACAGTCTTTTCAGCTTTCATACATGCATTCTTACTCATTCTTTCTCTGATCTCTCACACACACTTGTCTTCAGCTTTCATACATCTCTCTGATCTCTCACACAGTCACTTCTGCTTTCATAAATGGTTTCACTCTCTCTCTCTATTCAGTTCATTCAATTCCAGTCCATTCAGCATGCCACTGAAACCATTCCTCGTGCCATGCTTTCTAGCGGAAATATAAGTTTAAAATATTATTCCAGACGGTCTTTTAATTTCTGTATTTCAATATCAAAATCAAATCAGTACAGTGTTTATGGTATAGTACAGGGTACAGTATTTGTCAGGTCTGTTTTCAATAGTAGCTCTCAAGCAACCAGATACTACACTTATCCGGCATTTACCAATCCCCCATGGGTGATGGTTAACTGAGAGTTTACTGTAGTTATTTATTGAGTTTGGAGGATAAGTTGCTGTCTTCACTATTGTAGAGCTGATTGTGAAAATGTCTGTTTGCAGCCTTCTTTTTTAGGAATGAGATTATGTACTTCTTTTTTTTTTAGTTATTGAAGGATTGTAGTTGTACTGAAGGGATTTTTTAGAATTGATTAGATCTTTTGGTCTCACAGAGACTACAGTATAGTAAGGCTTGTAGATATAGTACAAATTATTTGTTAATGTTCTTGATGTATATATTTCTATTAGTAGCTAACGCTCATAACAAATGGTGCAGCAATTTTGTGATAATTTTATTTTTTATTAAAATGTTCTATACCTAATAAAAACCGAGAACAAACCAAAAAACAAGCAACTAGTTCACCAGGTAGCTGAAACATATAAGGAAAACATATACTAGTTAACTGTGAATAAAATAATTAAACTAAACACTTTACAAAGCATTTAAAACAAGAAGCAACAGATTTCACAATTACATAAATGTCTAAGCTCCATCTTAAGGTAGGTCCACAGTAATTTGATGCAAACTTTTCCATGATACTTTCCAGTCAGTGATGTTTTTTGTTCCTTGAATTTGAGAGACATTTTTTTGTATATACAGGAGGAATGATTTCCCTAGGAAGTCTCTTGCAGATTAGTCCACAATGCATAATGCATACTCGATTAAAGTTGTTACTTAGAACTTTAAGCAAGTAGTGTTACCAACATTAATGCTTTCTATTTATTTGTCCATCCCAAATTTAAGACAGACTGTTATCAAGACAGATAATGTGTTAATAGTGGTTTTAGCGATAAAAATATAGAGTAAGTGCAAAAATAATTCCCTATTAAGAAGAATCTCTAAGATTCTAAGAAGACTTGAACATGGTCCAAAAATATAAAACTACAATATATTTGGTTAAGTTGAGCTTCAGAAGAAAAGTTTAACTTGTAATACATGTGCAAGGAAAGAACCCGTGTAACTAATACTGTGTGGCATAAAGCAACTCTGATGGATCAGCAAAGAAAGAGATCAAACCTCTACATGATACTGAACATGCTCTGGACCTTCTTCAGGCCTATCCAGCAATCTTCGTTTAAACAGAATAAATGATTACGAAGTTATGATTAATACCATTAACTTAATTTACCTATCAACACAATTCTACAACTATCCACATCCACTGGTTCTCCATAGAAGACACCAAGTCTGAAAAAAGATATCTGCTTTTGTCCCAGAAACAACAGAATTAAAACATGAAATTCACTGAAAATTTAAAAGATGATGGAAGAATAGTAATATAGGAAAGGGATTGCAAAGGAAATGATCGTAAGAAAATACTATCATTGTATCCAGCCCATATATAGAACTGTAAATGTTATGTTTTCCGTGTAAGATCATACTTTGGGGTATAAATAGTGGGATATTGAGACGTGGGAAAACTTAGTATGCAAACTTGAAATATGCAGTTGACTGAGAGAATGAAGTATAGCAGGTATGGACAAGTGCTAACATATAACAAAACAGTTAGAAACCACTCTGTTAGCATATACAGTAGAAGTAAAATAGGAAGCCAGTTGTCTACTTGAAGTTATAATTTTAATTCAGTGTAATATTGCAAAGTAAACATAGCTTTATGGTTATGGAAATTTAACAAAGGCAAAATATGTGGAGTTGAATGTGGTTTAAAACTGTTGCTATGCCTAAGACAGTTTAAGAAACCTGTATTTATTATGGTTCTTTATAGTGAAGAAAAAGTACTAAAAAGCTGTAATTTTTTATCAGAAGGTGTGGTAATTCTACTCCAGAGCTTCAGAATGAGCTAAGGTTGAAATTTACAGACAGTAGTCAGGGTGACATGAAGCAAAACTGCAAAAAACAGCAGTTGCATGTGAAAGGGAAAGAGAAAGAATACATAATAAGGTAGGTTAACCCTTATTTGAATTTTGTCACTGTTCCAAACGGAGAATCTGTTTATAAATGTGGTGTTTCAACATGATTCTGTATACTGAGAAAAAAGAAATGAAAAACTAATTTTACACCTAAAGTAAAATATCCAGAGTCCAGTGCAACAAATTGACTTGATGTTGAAATATAGTAGCAACAACTATAATGACCTGAAGGAAAACTGATTGAGTATGTAGGTGAGTGGGGAGGGAATGATCTACAACATGCATTAAGGGTGCAGGCTGTCTAGCTGAGGTTGTATCTTTAACCCAGAGAATGCCTGCAAAACAGACAGAAAAACATAATCATAGTAAACACGAAGACTTAAATATAGTAAACACTAAGGCATAAAATGTGATGGTCTAGTTTGATATTTGTCTTTGCAAAGACAGAATCTGTTTATATTTGCAGACTTTCCCCTTGGTCTCGTATAGTATGAGAAAAACATTCAGAAGTTGTAATTTTATCCCAAAGATCGTAATATCCAGAGTCCAAAGTAACAAAGTTAGGTTGATGCTAAAATGTAGAACCACAATTAGTAACTCTGAGTAGATCTGCATGAAATATCCGGTGCACGGAGGGTGTACATCCACTTTAAGGAGTAGCCAGTACCTTAATAGCCATAGAAAAGCAGCATTTTGTATGGTAGGTCAAAAAGAATATGTTAAGTAGAAAACATGAGCAGTGTTTTTAAATTTAGACTTACTAGGGAAAAAAGTAGAATGTGAAACACAGGGTTGATAAATCAAAGTGCAGAGCTAGAGAGGAGGTCTACATCTGTTATAGTGTAGTCCCACTGTAAACATATGCGTAAGGCAGTGGTGCACAATATCTGGCCCGCGACACAATGCCATCCGGCCCCGAGAGTGTAACCAAACATTTAAAAAAAAAAAGTGAAAAAATCTATGCATTACTCCAGTCACGCAAACTTTCCAGCACGTCTTTAATTACCAAATTGACTGCAGTTGCGCACACCTCTAATATTAGCCGTGGAAGTAACTACTGTTGTTACCAACTTGTGTGTTCGAAATGTAATCGCATTTAATGTGAATACTGTGACTCATTTTACTAATGTACTGTTTAGTGTAGTGAAGTCTATGTTGCAGTTTACTGCTCTTGTAAGTAAAAATGCCAGTCACCTGTACCTGTTGTTAACTCATAACGACTTTGTATGTTTGAGGTGGCCTACAGATGCATTAAGAATTTGTGTAGTGGCCCTCCCCACAAAAAGGTTGTGCACCACTGGCCTAAGCCATATTTCCGGAAGCTGCAACTCCTAGAGTGACTCAGCATTGTTTTGACTGTAGTGCAGGATTGCAGTTATACAAGCCATGTTATACCCTTAACATATGTTTTCTCTTTTCCCTGATATTGTGCAGCTATGAAGTTAGTAGATATATATATATATATAAGTAAGGAGTTGTGGGGTGAAGTTCCCCCCATTTAGAGGATGCAATGGGTCTTGTTCCTTGCAAGGAAACTGTTTTAGCAGTTCTCCAAAGCATTCCACGGATGTGCATTCAGTGAGTTGTTTCGGGCAGTATGTTTGCCAGCAGTGTAATGTGGGGGATTTTAGTGGATTCAAGATAGAACTTCAAACTTTACACTAGAGGGATTTTGGCTAATGCTTATGATAAAAATAAAAGTATGAGAGAACTTACAACGATGCGTCTGGTAGAGCATTGCCATCATAGAATATCAGCTTCCAGTTCAGTCTGTAGTAAAAAAAAAAAAAAAGATTTAATATTAAAAATGAAGTCCCGATTAAAACTTTAAAAAATGTACAACACTCGGACTGTAGCATAAAATCACATTTAAATAGTAAGTTACATCTGTGAAAAATCGGCAGTGAAGCATAAATGTAATGTTCTTATTCTAATTGCTCAGAACAAAAGTTTGCACATGTCCAGAATATCCACTGCCTTGTGCACATGCATCAACCACAGATACTGCAGAGGCAAATTGTGTATACCTAACAGCAAGTTAAGGAAAGGATGGCTTTTGAGAAATAAGAGAAACCAAAGTAATGCTAATCTGCAGCAAAGTAGCATATGGATTAGCATTGAAACTACACCGTACCAATGGTAAAGAGGCAACAGTGAAAGGTACATTACATAACAGTAGTGAAAAAAGGAAGTGCATAAGAAAATGGCACTTAAAAGCTTGGTATGTATGCCAAAGGAGTATTTAATACACGCAGCGCATACAGAACTCTAGACACTACTGTCATCAAATTAATGTATCCTAACAGATTTGAAAAGGAACCCAGCAAGTTTGCTAGCTTTGACAAAAAAAAAAAAAGGGACCCACTGATGGACACTAAATCTTTTAGGGATTTAAATAGCTTGACTAATAACATAACAGTCTCTATCAAAGCTGCATTAACCAAGCAAACTAGAAGGGGACAAGGTATGAATGGCTTTTAACTGCATACCCAAGTGGCTGTATGTACATTTTCAGCAGTGGCGGCTGGTGACTTCAAATCAAAGGGGGGCTGCAGGAGACAGCTGAATGGGTGGGGTCAAGGGGAAGGGGTGTGGCCAACTAGAAAGGGGAGGAGCTATGCTCAAAACCACAAAAATTAACTTTAATTAAATACACTGCCCTGGGTGGCAAACCATCATTATGAGAGTCCAATCAAGACAAAAATAAGTGTAGAAGAATAAAAATATTTCAGTGCATTAGCTGCATGACAGCTTACTTAATATCTAGAATGGAAACAAAAGGTTGTGAGGCATGAAAAAATAAATTACTTTTTAAATACATTACTGGAATGCCAGTCAAAATCAAGTACAAGAAAAACCAGAAGCACTCAACTCAAACCACTTCTCCTTGCACTGCAGTTCTAATTATAATTTATATTCAGCTTTATTAAAGTACCAAGTAACATGCCGAAAGTAGAAATCTCTGTGAATGCCCCCACTTGTAAAAATGTTTCTTATCCAAAAAAGACCTGCTGCCTGACAACTATCTACGTGTTTCATGGGAAAACATGTAAGTAAAAAATGAAAAGCAAACAAGAAACAAGCTGAAGATACATTGCTTAAAGGATTACTGTACAGGTTATGGACCACACATGATTGGCATTCTGTTTAGTTTACGGGTAAAGTTTGTAGAGATGACTGGAAGTCTCCAACAAGTGTAATGAGCTTTTTAAAATAATGGAATCCTGTCCTTTAATACCCAAGGCTTATACATTATCTAGTCAAGTATTCTCTGCATGGCAACAGCAGAAAGGCTTTCAATGTTGGCAATTCTTTAACAGTATGCTTATTAAAGCTTACTTGCATCTTACGATCTCAGACAAGCTTACCTTATGGTCATTAAAGCATTGCTACTTAAACACAGAGCAACAGGCTCTTTGAGTAATAAGCATAAATCAACAGTACAAAAATATGACAGAAACCAGACCTTTCTGCAAAATCAAGGACAGATGAAAAGCCACTGTAGTACTTGTGTCTAACTTGGATGGGGGGGGGGCACACTGCACATTTACACTGCATAACTACTCCTTGCCTTGCTTGGACACATCCAGAGTCACTACATGGTGGAGTGGGGTGCAACAAGTATGTCACAATTTGAAATGTCTCTGGCTGACTGTGATGGCCCTGACACATTTGTCATACCTCTCAACCTCAGAGCAAGAAATCTGGACAAAGCCATACACAGAAGTGGGACAAATGCCCAAAAATAAGAACAATTTTTAAATATTGCTCTAATAAACTTAGAAAGATAATAGAATAGGTCTTGCGTTAGTATGACTTTTCTGAAGGGTATAAAATCTGAAACTCAAATGTCTGTCATTATTTTCTAACTTCAGTCTTTAGTGATTTGTCACTAATTTGCCAAAAAACACAATTTTATGAAAAATGGACCAAATGTGATGCAAAAATATAAAATAGCCACACAATACAGCTGTGAACCTGTCAAAGAAGGGACACTTTAATATTAGTACTGCTAACTTGAGCAGCTGAAAATAAAGTATGAGAACTGCACTCTTGTGGAATAAAGGATTGTATTTTAACCTCTCGTGTACGAGCCTTCCTGTAGGTGGTTCCTGTTCCTCATACTTTATTTTCAGTTGGTGGCAGCTTTGGACGATAACTTGAGCAGCTGACAAAATAAAAGAATCTACATGCATTTCAAGTAATCTATAACTTTGATTATTACAGTTATTTCTTAATTGTAAACCCTCCATGTTTTCTTCCAAAATTGCTATTTTGCGGAGGGATTATTAGGGGGAAGAGCAACAGTTTTTGCCAAAATCGGGGACAGTTGAGAGGTTGGCTATGCCTAATTCTATAAAGCAATTTATTTGCATGTACCTCTCAACCTGTTAATGCAGTAAATCTGAACAAGGCCAAATATATTGGGGGAACATATAAACAGTACTAAATATTGCTCTTGTATAAATTGAGACAGTTGATAGAATAACAGTTCTTACTTTAGCATGCATTTTTCTGAAAGTTATGAAGTCTGAAACTCAGTGTATCATTATTTAGTGACTTAATTCCTAAATGATTTGCCAGAAAACTACAAATTTTATGAAGAACAAACCAAAAATAAGAAGCAAAAATCTATTCATTCTTTGAAAATCTGGACATTTGGGAGGTATAGTTCAGCTGGGCCTGTCTGAGTTTGCTGCCCTTCCCCCCTGACAAAATCATGGTTGAATGGAGCCTCTGCAGCCATTCCAATGAACCATTACTTGGCTATTTCACTCCATTTACCATAAACACTAATGTGCATACTGCTTTACTTCTATGATGAGTTGGACTTCATTTGAAAGTTTTATTTTGTATTTTACAGCACAAACACTAAGTCATCTACTAAACAAAGCAATGAAGTCTCACAATGAAAACTTAGCATTAAAACTTCTCTGCCCTTGAAACTCACATTCATTGAAACAGCATTGAAACCCACATTCAAAGAAAATACATTTTGCCAGTGGCAGATAAAGATTAATTGTGTGCGGTTTTCAAATCATAGGCCCCTTGCATATGAAACATACATGTGCTCTTTGATACACCTTCCTCATTGTACTAAATTATATTCCTTGTACAATATATTACAGTTGTTAGAGGGTGTTTTAAATTTGTTTTGAACATTTTTCCAGTAAGCAGTGAAACAAAATGCATGCACCCATAATGACAAAACTGCCCAGTTCAGAACATTTATCATAAAAGTCTACTCAGACTTCCACAGTCCACCATTATCAGTAAATATGCACAATTCTAAAGTCCACCATTATCAGTAAATATGCACAATTCTACAGTCCACCATTATCAGTAAATATGCACAATTCTACAGTCCACCATTATCAGTAAATATGCACAATTCTACAGTCCACCATTATCAGTAAATATGCACAATTCTACAGTCCATTATCAATATTATGCACAATTCTACAGTCCATTATCAGTAAATATGCATTATCTCTGAAGAAGTAAAAGTCATCTAAATAATTCCACATTAAAGAAATCTGTAACTAATGAAGAGATTGCTGCTAGCAAACACCTTTATATTTCATGGTTTCATCGAAAAATAAAGTGTCTGTTGCCCCTCAGGAATAAATTGCCTATATTACATTAAAAAATGATAAGCTAGTAATATTGCAAGAGGAAATGGATGGCAAACTGATAACGGACTCATAGTTAGTATCTTCACCAAGGAGAACATTCTCAGTACGGCAGCATCCACCCCTTGTGGGAGTAGAACCCACAGCCTTCTGCATCAAAGGCAAGTACACAACCTGTTGTGCTATTAACAAGGCAAACCAACTTCACTTAAGCAACACTAAACTTCTGTTCCCCTGCAGCTCTCAGCTTCTTGTAAAATCTACTCAATACTCAACTTCGCAGCACAAGAAAACTGGAAAAAGCCAAAATGTATTTGGGGGGGGGTCAAAAGCCCAAAAACCAGGGACACAAACATTGCTTGTATAATCTTGGAAAGTTGCTAGAACCATACATTTTACTGCCAAGCTCCCTGTGCAAAACAGTCAGAGCAACATACCACTGTGCCAAATCAGATGCTTTGTAAAAGAGGAAGACTGAAACTTAAATGGCTATCATTTAGTGAATGAATTCAGTTCTCACCATAGCTGTCAACCTCTTAGTACAAAACACCTGGACAAACCCAGTAAGGAGGGAATACAGCCCTCAAACATTCAGTGAATTCAGTTCTTGCCATAGCTGTCAACCTTAAAACCTGGACGAAGCCAATAATGGAAGAATACAGTCCCAAAAATAGGGACAAATTTCAAATATTCATCTTGTAAACTTAGAAAATTGCTAGAATAAAAGGTTGTGTTACTATGTATTTTCTGAAGAACATGAAGTCTGAAATTCAAATGCCTGTCAATTTTACTGCTGACAGAATAAAAACAATTTTCAGCAGAGACCCAGGGAGAAATACTGCAGAGACGTCTTTGTAAAATGACAGGGCACCAGAGCAAATCCACACAAATACAGTGAGTTGATGCAGACTCCACACAGAAGGCACCCCAGCCAAGAATCAAACCAGAAAACCTATAGATGTGAGGCAACAATACTACCACTGCACCATCAAATATGCAAGGACTTAAACATTCAGAAACCTGAAGTCTGAAATTCAAATGCCTGTCAATTTTATTTAACATTTGTTAATCAGGACAGTCTGACTTGGAACAAAAAAAAATTTCAGCAGAGGCCCAGGAAGAAATAATGCAGATATGTATTTGTAACATGGGAGGACACAAAAGCAAACCCACACAAACACAGGGAGAAGATAAAGACCCCACAAAGAAGGCACCCCAGCCAAGAAGCAAACCTGAGAACCTGCAGCTGTGAGGCAACAATGCTACCACTGCACCATCAAATATCAAGCATTGCAACATTTACAAACCACAGATATTATGAGGAACGGATCAGATCAAATATGAGGCAAAAATCTGCAGTTTTTTATTTTACAAATGGTGGTGGGTAGGGAATTCAGGTCTTTAACACCCGCATACAAGGTACAGGGTTCAAGCCTGAGGTATTCCCTACCACACACACACACACACACCTGTAGTAGCAAACCACAAAAACTAAATATACTGCACTGGGTGCCAAACAGTCATTATGAGAGTCCAATCAAGACAAAATGAAGTGTAGAAGAATAAAAATATTTCAATGCATTGGCTGCATGACAGCTTAATATGTAGATGGAAACAAAAAAGGTTGTGAGGCATGAAAAAATAAATTACTTTTTTTAAATACATTAATGGAATGCCAGTCAAAATCAAGTATAAGAAAAACAAGCAGCACTCAACTCAAACCACTTCTTGCACTGCAGTTCTAATTATAATTTATATTCAGCTTTATTAAAGTAACGAGTAACATGCTGAAAGTAGAAATCTCTGATGCCCCCACTTGTAAAAATGTTCCTTATCCAAAAAAAGACCTGCTGCCTGACATCTACTTGTTTCATGGGGAAAACATGATCAAAGTAAAAAATGAAAAGCAAACAAGAAATAAGCTCAAGATACATTGCTTAAAATGATTACTGTACAGGTTATGGATCACGCGATTGGCATTCGGTTTACAGGTAAAGCCTGCAGAGATGACTGGAAGTCTCCAAGTGTAATGAGACTCTTAAAATAATGTAATTCTGTCCTTTATTACAAATACTGGCATATGCATTTCCATACCCAAGGCTTATACATTATCTAGTTAAGTATTCTCTACATGGCAACAGAAAGGCTTTCAATGTTGGCAATTCTTTAACAGTATGCTTATTAAAGCTTACTTGCATCTTGCAATCTCAGCCAAGCTTACCTGATGGTCATTAAAGTATTGCTACTTAAACACAGAGCAACAGGCACTTTGAGTAATAAGCATAAATCAACAGTACAAAAAATATGACAGAAACTAGACCATTCTGTAAAAATCAAGGACAGATGAAAAGCCACTCTAGTACTTGTGTCTACCTTGGATGGGTGGGATTCTCTGCACATTTATACTGCATAACTACTCCTTGCCTTGCTTCGACACATCCAGAGTCACTACATGGGGAAGTGGGGTGTAACAAGTATGTCACAGTTTGAAATGTCTCTAGCTGACTTGTGATGGCACTGACATATTTGTCATACCTCTCAACCTCAGAGCAAGAAATCTGGACAAAGCCATACAAAGAAATGGGACAAAGGCCCAAAAATAAGGACAATTTTTTAAAATATTGCTCTTATAAACTTAGAAAGCTAATAGAGGTCTTGCATTAGTATGAATTTTCTGAATGGTATGAAATCTGAAACTCAAATGTCTGTCATTATTTTCTAACTTCAGTCTTTAATTATTTGTCACTAATTTGCCAAAAAAACACAATTTTATGAAAAATTGACCAAAAATGTGATGTGAAAATATAAAATAGCAACACAATACAGCTGGGAACCTGTCAAAGAAGGGACACTTTAATATTAGTACTGCTAACTTGAGCAGCTGACAATATAAAATATCTACATGCATTTCTGAAATAAAAGTAATCTGATTATTACAGTTATTTCTTAATTATAAACCATCCATGTTTTCTTCCAAAATTGCTATTTTGCGGAGGGATCATTAGGGGAAGAGCAACATTTTGAGTCAAAATCAGGGACAGTTCAGAGGTTTGGCTATGCCTAATTCTATAAAGCAATTTATTTGCATGTACCTCTCAACCTGTTAATGCAATAAATCTGGAGCCAAATATATTGGGGGAACATATAAACAGTACTAAAAATTGCTCTTCTATAAACTGGGACAGTTGATAGAACAGGTCTTACTTTAGCATGCATTTTTCTGAAGGTTATGAAGTCTGAAACTAGTGTGTCATTATTTAGTGACTTAATTCCTAAATGATTTGCCAGAAAACCACAAATTTTATGAGGAACAAACCAAAAATAAGAAGCAAAAAATGTATCCATTCTTTGAAAATCTGGACAGTTGGGAGGTATAGTTCAGCTGGGGCTGTCTGTTTGCCGCCCTTCCCCCTCACAAAACTTGGTCGAATGGAGCCTCCCTGCAGCCATTCCAATGATCTATTACTTTGCTATTTCACTCCATTTACCATAAACACTAATGTGCATACTGATTTACTTCTATGATGATTTGAACTTCATTTGAAAGTTTTATTTTGCATTTTACAGCACAAACACTAAGAGATCTGCTAAACAAACTTGGCATTAAAACTTCTCTGCCCTTGAAACTCACATTAATTGAAACAACATTAAAACCAACATTCAAAGAAAATACATTTTACCCGTGGCAGATAAAAATTAATTCTGGGCTGTTTTCAAATCATAGGCCCCTTGCATATGAAACATACATGTGCTCTTTGATACACCTTCCTATTGCTTTGGACATTTTTCCAGTAAACAATGAAACAAAACTGTCCAATTCAGAACATTTCCATCATAAAGGTCTACTCAAACTTCTACAGTCCACTATTATCAGTAAATATGCACAATTCTACAGTCCACCATTATCAGTAAATATGCACAATCTCTGAAGTAGTAAAAAAAGTCATCTAAATAATTCCACGTTAAATAAATCTGTAATGAAGAGGTTGGTGCTAGCAATCACCTTTATATTTCATGGTTTCATCGAAAAATAAAGTGTCTGATGCGCCTGAGGAATACATTGCCTAAATTACATTAAAAATAAGCTAGTAATATTGCAATAGGAAATGGATGGCAAACTGATAACAGGCTCATAGTTAGTATCTTAATTTTCAGTACGGCAGCATTCACCCCTTATGGGAGTAGAACCAATAACCTTCTGCATCAAAAGCAAGTACACAACCTTTTGTGCTATTAGCAATGTGAGCTGACTTAGCATAATCAGCACTAAACTTCTCTTCCCTGCAGCTCTCAGCTCCTTGTAAAATCTACTCAATACTCAACTGCATCTCAACTTCGCAGCACAAGAAGTCTGGAAAAAGCCAAATTTATTGGGGTGGGTCAAAAGGGCAAAAACCAGGGACACATTAAACATTGCTTGTATAATCTTGGAAAGCTGCTAGAATAAAATGCTGTGTTACCACCATACATTTTACTGCCAAGGTCCCTGTGCAAGAGTCAGAATAACATACCACTATGCCAAATCACCTGCTTTGTGAAAGAAAAATGCTGTGTTACCACCATACATTTTACTGCCAAGGTCCCTGAGCAAAACAGTCAAGAGCAACATACCACTACGCCAAATCAGCTGCTTTGTGAAAGAGAGGAATACTGAAACTTAAATGGTTATCATTTAATGAATTCAGTTCTCACCATAGCTGTCAACCTCTTAGCACAAAACACCTGGACAAACCCAGTAATGAGGGAATACAGCCCTCAAACATATTCAGTGAATTCAGTTCTTGCCATAGCTGTCAACCTTAGCACAAAAAACCTGGACAAAGCCACTAACAGGGTATTACAGTCCCAAAAATAAGGACAAATTTCAAATAACCATCTTATAAACTTAAAAAATTGCTATAATAAAAGGTTGCGTTACTATATATTTATTGCTAAAATAAAACGCTGTTTTACTATGTATTTTCTGAAGAATATGAAGTCTGAAATTCAAATGCCTGTCAATTTTACTTCTGACGGAACAAAAACAATTTTCAGCAGAGGCCCAGGGAGAAATACTGTAGACACATGTCTTTGTAAAATGGCAGGACACCAGAGCAAATCCACACAAACACAGGGATACGATGCAGACTCCACACAGAAGGCACCCCAGCCAAGAATCAAACCAGAAAACCTATAGCTGTGAGGCAACAATACTGCCACTGCACCATCAAATATGTAAGGAACTAAACATTCAGAAACCTGAAGTCTGAAATTCAAATGCCTGTCAATTTTATTTAACATTTGTTAATCAGGACAGTCTGACTTGGAACAAAAAAAAAATTTCAGCAGAGGCCCAGGAAGAAATAATGCAGACATGTCTTTGTAACATGGGAGGACACAAAAGCAAACCCACACAAACACAGTGAGAAGATACAGACCCCCCCCCCCCCCACAAAGAAGGCACCCCAGCCAAAAAGCAAACCTGAGAACCTGCAGCTGTGAGGCAACAATGCTACCACTGCACCATCAAATATTAAGCATTGCAACATTTGTAAACCACAGATATTATGAGGAACAGATCAGATCAAATATGAGACTAAAATCTGCAATTTTTTTACAAATGGTGGTGGGTAGGGAATTCAGGTCTTTAACACCTGCATACAAGGTACAGGGTTCAAGCCTGAGGTATTCCCTACCATACCACCATGAGCCTAACCACCAGTATATTGCACCAGGGGCATTTTCACACACACACACACACACACACACACACACACACACACACACACACACACACACACACACACACACACACACACTCCCTGTACACTTACCTGGTCCTGTAGTACATCCCTGTCCGCAACACCACCATTAAATCCAGGTCCCTGTCCGCAAAACCACCATTAAATCCACAAAACCCCCGACGAGTGCAGTTGAAAAACACGCGCAAATCCAACCTTGCCCGTCACGAGATCTTCCCCTGCAGCAAGCCAATCCAGACCCGAGATCCTTCTCCTGACTGCCGACCTTGCAGTCCGACCCCGACGCTTTTCCCCAGCGAGTTCCCAGGCAGTCTGTGCAGTTTAAAACTGCATAGACTTGTGGGAGCGCTCCTGTTCACGTGTCTCAATCAGGACTGCTGCTGAGACAATCTGCGCATGCTCCAGACTGTCTCGGCAGCAGTCTGGACTAGTGCGCATGAGCGAAGTCCGCGAAATTTTAAAATATTTTTTTTCTTATTTTTTCTTTTTATTTTTTTTCTTTTGTTAGTTTGAAGTTGAGGGGGCTGCAGTCCGGCAGTCCAATAGCACGGGCCGCCCCTGATTTTCAGTCAGGCCTGAATGTGAAAGGCTTGTCAGAAATAACCTTTGGATTTTAGTAGTTGTCTAATACTTGCAACTGTTCCAAGAAAATCTTTATATAGCTTGAAAGTGCATCTAAAAATGAAAGGTATTTTTAATCAGGAACTCGGAAAAGAGAAAAATGTCTTTTTTTTTTTTTCTTTTTCTTTTTAAACAATTTGATTACATTTTAAATGCAACAGTGACACATGCACACACGCAGTAATAAAAAATATACCATAGGCATGTTTTGCAATGTTAAGGAGAGTGTTTCAGATGAGTTTTGCCAGGCAGTGTTATGCCTTGTTAGAGTTCAGGATTTTGCACTGTCTTTAAAGTTTAATGTTTTGATGTAAATTAGTCTAGGAGAAACATAAGCCAACTTTATGTGCAGTGCTTTGTGTGGCCTTGTAGTGTGAAGTATATTTTTGATTTGGTTTTCAAAAGGATGTCCCAAATAACATCTAGTAGATTAATGGCTATTTTTAAGGCAACCCCCTTGAGGGAAATATTGCTTCTGCTTCAATAAATGCAGTTTCTTTGGAATGCAGATCAGTTTTGGTGTAGCATTACAAATACTGTCCTTACAAGATGAAATCCTTGTGTCATTTTTGTGTCGGATTCCACCTTTCTAGAAACAAATTTACACAAAACAGTAATAATACTACTAAGTTGTGCGGACATTTTCTCCACAGTTACCTCTAACGACTTTATTTCTCCTTTCAGTAGTTTTTAGAGAAAGATTGCTAACAGAAGTACTGTTTGAAATTAGTACATTTCTGTGTCCTTCATAATCACTGTTGCAGTATTCTTTAGAAATGGGATAACCTGCCTAGGATAGCTGAATGACTGACCAGCATACCAAAGTCTTAGCTCCTTCCAGGTGTTCATGTCTGATGATTATCATATGTCTTAAGGCATAAGGTACATAAGTTAAGTATGAGCTCCTAATCCTCAGAACTTCTTTGCTACCAGTCTGAACGCTTCTTTTCCAATTCAGTCTGCAGTCATACGTTGCGTTAGATACAGTCTTCAAAAGATAGTGTCCTGTTGGGGTATTTTCCTTCCTTTTAGGTTATATTACCTTTTTATACTTCATTCATCCAGGATGGGAAAATGTGAATGTGGGAAGCACATTGTATATAAGGATAGATATGAGAAGTGCCATTTTTTTGTCTTAGTACTGCCCATGACCATACTCATTGTGAGATTTGTCAAGACGTACAGCCATCTGGCTTTCCTTTCTATCTACTTAGAAAGCTCAATGGCTGAAGCTTCTTCCTTATGGTTTTATGACTTAATAATCCACCCACCTTGATGTTCAGCCACCACTTGAACATAAATCCAAAAACATACCAATTCCTCTGCTGTCCAGCCTTCTGTAGACATCTCCATTGGGTTAGATGAACCCAAAAAATGTCTGGTTCCATCAGCCCTCTCTGTCATGACCCATCTGGAGGCTGACATGGGTCTGCCTACTTTGAAAAAGAATCAGGAAACTAGAAATATGGCTCCTGAAGCTAAGGGTCTGCATAGAGTGGCAGGATTTCACTCTGTCTTTTCAAGGCCCTTATAGCTTTGAAGCCTCTTCAGGAGTTGTCCTTTCCCACCACTGCCCTCTTAGTCCTTTATTTCTTCTAAGAGGCCTAGAGATTCAGATTCCTCTAAGAAGGTGGTGAACTTTGATTCTAGAGAGGAGTCCTTGGCTAATGCATCTCAAATTCATTCCCCTCCAGCTTTGGGTTCTGAAAACGAAGATTCCTTTTCATCTGATTCCCCACTGAAGGATCGTCTTTTGGGGACATTGTTGTCCAGATGATTTAACATTTTAAATGGGATTGTTACCAGATTTCTGATGTTCAGAAAATGTACTGTGATCGCTTGCAGATTGATTCACCTCAGTCTTCTGCAGCCCCTCCTGCCTTGGATGCGGTTTGCTTTTTTAAGACATCTTTTCTTCTACATGTCACGCTCCTGACTACCAGGCTTCTTTGGCACAGAAAGTTGGGAAAGTTCCTGAAGCCCAGACATTTTTATATAAAGGCCATTCTGATCCAGCAATGATTTTCCTGGCCTAAGCCTTCTAAATTGTTATCCTCTTCCAAGGTTTTGCCCTCTGACAAGGGCTGTCATGCCATGGATAGGTGTGAAAAAAGTGTATTCCTCTGCTATATTAGCTTTTAGAGCCTTAAACCATCAGACCCATATGACTAGGTGTGTCATGAGTTATTTTTCTGAACTTGGAGATGTTCTTTCTGATTTGCCTCATCAGAAGCTAAGTCTTCTGCTATTTCTCTTTTGAGCACTCCTTCCTATGTAGCTTTTCACTCTGTAAAATGTAGTTATGACGCTGCCAATGCCTTCTATAGGGCAACTGCTTCTGGGTCAGTTATGAGGAGGTATCCCTGGTTGTGGCTCTAATCCCTTCCTGAAGACATTAAGGCTAAGTTGCTGGACTGTCCTTCAGACAACCAGAATCTTTTTGTCTTTGCAGCTGCTGAGCTTTTCAAGACTTTGCAAGATAAGGGGAAGGTTATGTGATATCTTAAACACATTTTTCTTTCTCCTATTCCAGAGTTTCAGAGAAATTAATCCTTTAAGCCTTCCGTTGTGAGGAGGCAGCCAAGACAACCTCTCAGGACTAAGAAATCTTCCAGGAGGGTTTTTCTTGATAAGCCTTCTCAGAGTTCTAAGGGTCAGAAGCCTTTTTTCCTGGTAAAGCTGCCTGTATATGAAATTCAGGGTGTTTTGCTCCTTGGTTAGATTACTGTTTCCCTCAGATTGAATCCCTTTTCTAGTTTGGCAACCCATAACCACAGATATGTGGGTGCTTTCCCTAATTCAGAATGGGTGTTTCATGGTTTGGAAGTCCCTTCCACCCTTTTCAGGCATTCCCCAGTCTCTGCAGTGGCATCTTTCTCACTTTCCTTCTGTTCTTCAAGATATTTTGGTTCAAGGAACCATTCAGCCAGTACTGTTTGCAGGGCAAGGGGGTTTTATTCCAGAATGTTCCTGGATCCCAGGAAGGGGGGAGGGTTATTGGATGTCCATTCTGGATCATTCTGTTCTCAGCACTTCCAAAATGGGTGCAGATTGAGTAACAGCTTAACACTAGCTCTCCCAGTGTGAAAACAGAAATTTAACAGAGAAGGCCAGTAGACTTTTGGGTTTAAGGATAAATTTCAGTAATTGGCTAGTAGGTGTACTGCCTATATGCCAGGAAGAAAGAAATACAGAGCAGCTGGAAAAAATCAGCTGCAAAAAGTGAGGAAGAAACACTGACTGGGGAAAGTTCTGCAGCTGTTCAGCAAAAAAAAAAAAAAAAAAAAAAAAAAATGCAACTTCCAGACATGACTTTCAGTACCTATGGGAAGATATAAGACAACTGCACACAGACCTGGTTAAAATAAATGAAACATGGAAGGAGTATGTCAACACAAACAACAAAAGGCTGGAAAAATGGAAGAAGCTTTAAACGGATATTCAGAGTAGTGGTAAAGCTGCAAAAATCAGAGGTTGAAATGAAGAAAAGGCTGGCTGAATTGAGACTGTTCAGGAAGAGATGTTTCAAAAAATGATAGGATTAGAGGACAGTGCAAGTAGGGAAAACCTGAGATTTTCAGCTATACCAAAGAGGATGGAAGAAACGGACTGCATTAATTTTATGAAAGCACAAATGAGTAACTGGACTGGTATTCCACAGCAGGAGTTGTTAGTTGAAAGGGCACATCATATATATGCTCCAAACCAGGAGTTAGAGTTGATTCTGACAAAACTGTGGCAGAAAGACAGCACTAAAAGTGGGAGACAACAGTGTGTTTGTGGAGAATGGGTATTCATTGCACACAAGACAGAAGAGGAGTACATTTATTCCATTATTAATGGATTGTCGAGATGCATGTGTGAGATTCAATCTGCTGTGCCCAGCTGGCTTCAAGTTATTCTTCCCTGGAGGGGCAAAATCATTTTTTGAAGTACATGCTGAGGAGGAAATACAAAAGTTTGTCCAACAAAAAGTGAGTTCTGAAACAGAAGGAGATTCTGCTTTTTGCTGTTCTGGTAATAAAGACCATACCTGTAAAACATTTTCCACAGTTTCAATAGAAAATATTGGAGAGAAAGAAGGGGAGTACAAGAGTTGACTAGAAGAATTGAGAATATGTTGGAAATAATGCAGAGACGGGATTTAGGAGATGGAGATGAACAGTAATAGAACCAGTAACTTAATGTGGGATTACAATGCAGCAATTATATTTGTGAACTATGACAGAACAAGAAAATCTGGAAATATTGGACCTTTTCAAAATGTGTTGGATTTGTGGCGGGACCTTAAAGTATATGCAGTGGTTCATCTCATTAATGCTTGGAAAAATACTTTGGGGAGGGGAAGAGAGGGGAGAAACTTAACTGTAAGTAAAGAAAATTTTTTTTCTTAATAGTACTGTTTTTGCGGTGTATGGTTTTCTTTGCGTGCTATAAAGTAAAGTTTTCTCAGTTATTTTTAAGTATAGTGGGGATTGTAAGTAGGTGCTCCTATTCTTTTTTTTTTCCTTAATTTCTTCCTTCTGTCTGTCTTCTTGTCCAGTTTTAAGAAATGTAGGCACTGTAATATAAAAAAAAGGACTGGTTAAAAGAGCATGACAAAAGAAAAATTAATGTGCTTTTCCTCATTCTTGCATCGGGGGGATAACTGGATTAACAACTTTCGACTGATATAGTAACAAGTTTTAAGATAAAGCAAGTAAATTAAAAATAATAGGAATATTATGAAGATTTTTTTCTAGCAAATGAGTGTATACTTAGTAGCAGTTCTGTATCTGGCCCTCATGTATCCGTGGAGACAATCGGATAATGAGAAATTGGTTGTGTGGTTCTCACGTCTCCATGGAGAAAATTTGATAAAGAGAAATTGGTTACAGTCTGGTGGAGAGTGGTTGGCTGAAAAATAAAAAGAAAAGAAAAGTAAAACTGGCTAAGAGAATATTCTGTGAAAGCATTCAGGGGCTCTCCCAGCTGGGAGAGCTGTAAAGATGTGACAAAACCAGTTAGCACTTAGAAGAAGCACAAGCCGCATAATGCGTCTTAGCATGGCTAACCTTTCTTTTAGGTTAACTCAAGTTTGTGAGTGTGGCTGTCAGTTTGGGACAGTTGTTCCTATTAGGAGGCTAAAACTTCAGTATTTGAAGCTGTACATAGTTTTTTGTATTAGTGTTAATAGGTTTTAAGGGGTATTGGGTGTGTGTTTCTTTTTTTTTTGTTTGTTTGAGGGCTTTCAGTAAAACAAAAAGTTTAGTAAGATGTTGCATAAGTTGAAATGGATGCTACAAGAACCAACTGTGTAAAAGTTCAACCTGCCAAATGGTGTATGTATGTAACACAAAAGCCAGAAATGGACATTTAACAAAAAAAATGTGTTATATGTAAAAGGTGAGAATAATTTCTTAATACAGTGATGCTTTTTGTAATGTCTTTAAATGTCAGTGATCTCCCAGATAAATGCAAAAAAGAAAGAATCCTGAACTGTATTAAAAAATGTAGAGTGCAAATAGCTGTGTTACAGCAGACACACTTAGAAGAACTGAACATCAAATTGATAAAGGTTTTCAGGATGGTTATTCAGCAGAATATATAGGACAGAGGAAAAGAGGAGTACTTATATTAATTGCAAGAGGAGCTCCAGTAGTGATAGAAAAGGATAAAAAAGATGATGACCGATTTGTAGTGCTAAGGGGCTAATGGCAAGGGAGGAGGATTACACTGGCATGTATTTATATTCCACCTAAAACTGCTGTAATGAAGCTTAAGAAAATTCTGGGAGAAATGATCAGTTTTCAGTAAGAAATATTACCTTATAGGTGGGAACTGGAATTTGATTTGCAGCACTGAAGATGGGTCTGGAGGGCCCAGAAGGGAAAGTACAACAAAGGAGGGTAGATATTTGAAGAAATTTATGAAAATATTTGGGATAGAAGATGTGAATTCAGTAATAGGAGTTCAGAGTGAATTTATATATTATTTCCCAAGATTTAAAAACTGGGCTAGACTAGACAGAATTTACATTTCACAGGAACATGTGCATTTAATTCAAGGTCTTGATACATACCCAATAACTATTTCAGATCATGCGCCAATAATAACTAAAATAAAAACACAGGGTAATGAAATAAAAATGAGACACTTTTGCTTTCCTGCCTGTTTGTTGAAAAGAGGAATTTAAGGAATGGGTAGTGGAGATTATTCAAGAGCTATTAGAGAGGATAGAAGTTACTTCTGAAAATATAGCAAGGGAGTGGGATAAAATTAAGGTGAAGTATAAAAATAGGGTATAAATAAAATAAAGGGAGCTGTGGTTAAGAAGTAATAAGAATTATTTAGAGGGACTGACAAATGTTAAAGTATTGCAAAATAGGGGGAATTTCACAGAACAAGAAGAGGATCAACTGCAGAATGCTAAGCATAAAATAAGAGATTACCTCGATAATATACACAAGTTTAAAAAGATTGCTGTTAAGCAACTGTTTTTTTTGATAATACTAGAGTATAAAAACTTTTAGCACAATGACTCGGGCAACAGAAAGTAGAAGGGGTTGTCGCCAAGCTTAGGGAGCCTATAACAAGGAAGGTAACAGGAGATCCTGTAAAGGTATTAGAAATATTTTGGAAATTCTGTGAAAGTCTGTATAAAGCAGAGAAATATAGAAATCAAGAAAAGATACAAATGGAAGTGTTTATGGAAGAATGAAATATACCAAGGTTAGTGGTAGATGAGGCTCAGCTAGTAATAGTTAGGATAGAAGAAGATGAGATAAAAATTATGTATAACCAATCTACAGGGAAGTCCCCAGGAATAGATGATATTCCTGTGGAAATTTGGAAGCTTGGAGGGAAAAAAACTGATAAAGATCTGGAAGGCTTTGTTTAACGGTATTTTAAGAGGAGGAAGAATACCAACATCCAGGAAGAACGTGGTGATTGCTGTAGTACCTAAAGAGGGTAAAGATCCATCAGATCCAGCTTTGTACAGGTCCGTTTCAATACTAAACCATAAGTGTTGATGTCTTTAATGGCTAAAAGAATGGCAAACGTAATGCCAAAATTCACAGATAGTGCTCATTGTGGTTTTGTGAAGGGGAGGTAAACATTTGACATTAACAGAACATTGATGATCCAAAGGAAAACAGAATGTAAGAAAATACCATTGTTGTTGGTGGGTCTTGCAGAGAAAGTATTTGACAGAGTAAGCTGGGACATTGAGCAGGACAATGGAAGCATTTGCCCTTTCTGAAAAAAAAAAAATAAGGTTGATTAGGAGGATATACAAGGGATCAAATGTGAAAATTAAAGTGGGTTGGATCCTCTCTTATGATTTCTTCTTGACCAGAGGAACTAGGCAGGGGTGTCCGCTTCCCCCTTTATTTGGATTATATTTAGAACCATTGGCAAAGAGAATAAGGGACTATTAAATTCAAGGATATAAGTGGCATGGTAGTCAAGAAAAGCTGGCTGTATTTGCAGATGCTTTAATTTTATACTTGACAAAACCAGAAAGAGACGTTACAGTGTTGTGGAACAGTTTGAGACTGTTTCAGATCTTTTCAGGATACAAAATTAATTATGCTGAAACAAAGGCAATAGTGGTAAGTTATATACCCACATATGAATTGGTTCAGCAATATCCATATTTATGGGGACATGATAGAATGAAGTATTTAGGAGTATGGATTAAAAATGATTCTGGTGTGGCAGCTAAGGATGTGGGGGAAGAGACTAAAACATTAATACAAAAACTGAGAAAATTTAAGCTTTGTTGTATGGACAATGGATAGCAAGATAGAAGCAGTTAAAATGTTTTTAGTCCCATTAGTTTTAAACACAGGTCAGGCATATTTTTTTATCAACCGAAGACGTTGTGGATAGCAATTAATAAAGAACTTAAAGGACTTTATGTGGGAGGGGAAGACGGCAAGAGTCAAGTGGAATAAGCTTATTCTTCCAGTAGAATAGGGCAGCTTGGGATTACCTGATTTTTAGGGATATTTCTGATCTGCACCGTTAAGGCTCCTGTACATAGTACAAGCAGAAAACTGTAATTCAAAATGGAAAGGGATAATGAAGAAATAGGGGGAAAGCTCAAAAAATAAGGAGAGCCTGGGATTTTGTATGCAGACCTTTAAGGAGAATAACAATAATCATACAGAATGTTATATCTATAAAGTCACAGAAGATATCCTAAGAACTAAGCCAACACTGGAATGGCGAAAGGAGGTTCTGCCGTTAAGGATGACTGCAATTCGGTATGTGGACAAGAATTTATTTGGACTGCAGGTTAGAGGTTGCCTTTCCTATCAAGGATTGATATTAGAGTATAGGCAAAGAGAAAGAAATAGGGGGTCCCAAACGAAAGACCAGCACTGGTAGAGTTTTTAGTAGAATCTAGAATAGAGGCTGCCATTAAAAAGGAATAATTTGTAGTGCATATAAAGTATTGCATGATAGCTATAGAATCGATCAGAGGAGTTTAGAAAAGATTGGGAAGAGAGATAGGTAAACAATTCACAAGGAAACAATGTGAGGATCTATGTATATGTCCCAAATATGGAATAAAATCTAGAAGATTTAGGATTTTTGCTTGGAAATGTTTGCATATATATCTTTATATACCCCAAGTAGATTCCAGAGAATTTTTCCTCAGGTAGATAGCAAATGTTGGAGGTGTGACAGGGTAGAAAGAGGTAATTGGGAACATATTTTCTGGGAGTGCAGTGCGTTGGCAGACTTTAAGGATTATCTGTGGGATGTAGTGTCGGAGATGCTGGATGGGCAGATTGGCATGATGAGAGAGGTGATTTTTCTGAACTATGACACAGAATCGGAATTACCTAGACATGGTAAGGCCTTGCTGTGTCTATTTATGGTGGCTACCAAAAAAGCAGTTACTAGAAAATGGAAATCAAAATCTAGCTCAGCTATAGTAGAAGAAGTGAATATAGTAACAGAGATAAAATAACTGGAATTGAGATCTTTAGAAGAAGGTAGGAGCAAACTACATAGGAAAATGGGAATTGTTGGAACAATACATACAGAGAAGGAATGAGATTTAAAAGAAGGCAGGACTTAAATGAGCTATATAATGTTTGACTAAAAATGATTGGGTAGATTATAAGTGATGTATAATGTTTGCAACTGGGAGTGTCAGTATGGTTTGTGATGTTACATGTTTGCAACTAGGATAGCGTTCGTGTGGCTTGTCTTCATTTATGTAGATGTATGATTGCCTGTGTCATACGTGATGGTTTAATAAAGATGTTTCTTGTTTAAAAAAAGGCAGGAATTGAATAATTTATGTAATGTTGCTTAGGTTACATGATATATAGCAATATATGTGACATATAATGTTGGTAAACGTGAACTCGTTAGTACAATTTGATTATTTTTATATAAATGTAACTTTCACACTCAGCAGCACGCAAGTAACTTCGAAAAGCAGCAAAAATAAAAGTGTCAGCAAGGAGAAATACAAGTTCAAATTTAATCCAGTTTGATAAGTAGACACACTGCAAGCCAGTAGTAAGCACTTTCGTCTCCTGTAATAGAGACTTCTTCAGACTAATGGCTGTGGCCATAAAAGCACAGACTTTAAATATTACAACAATCATCAATTAAAAAACATCAATTAACATTTAAAAACACAGTCCCATGAAATGTGGAGCTGTGCCAAAATAAAACTTTACTAGTGTTTCAACCCCTTCCTTTTTAAATACATTTTAAATTCTTCCCTATTATTAAGTCCTGGAGGGAACAAGCATTTAATCTAACCTGCCAACAATATTCTAACCATCCTAATTCTTCCTCTGTATTAATTATCTTAACATTAGGCTGCACTGTATCTAACACTATACATTTAAAATTGATTTTACATTTATTATCAGCATAATGTTTACTTACTCTCTGCGGTGGTGGTGCTGCGGTAGCGTTGTCACCTCACAGTAAGACGCTGACCGGTTCGACTCTCAGCTAGAGCGTCTTCTGTGTGGAGACATGCGTGAATGGGCGTACCTTCGTTGAAGGTTGTGCGTTAGAACTGGCAACTCAGCATGTAAAAATCAAACTGCCAATCATTAGCGGACTGGAGTTTCACTGTGGCGACCCCTAACCGGGAAAAGCCGAAAGACACAACATCAGCATAATGTTTACTCATAGCATTGTTTGTGTCACCTTTACTAATAGCATAATTATGCTCATAGATTTTTTTGTATAGTTCCCTTTTTGTTCTTCCTACATAAAATGACCTACAGTCTAAACATATTAGTAAATAAATAACATTTTTGGATTTGCATGTAAATCTTCCTGGGAACTGTACTATTGTTTTCCCAACCATTATTTCAGAATGGTCAATAAACAAATATTGGCAGTAATTACAGTTGTAACACTTAACCATCCCTTTTCTCTCTCCTCAACTTCTTTAGCTTGGGACTGTGTTTTTAAATGTTAATTGATGTTTTTTAATTGATGATTGTTGTAATATTTAAAGTCTGTGTTTTTATGACCACAGACATTAGTCTGAAGAAGTCTCTCTTACAGGAGACGAAAGCGCTTACTACTGGCTTGGAGTGTGTCTCCTTATCGAATTGGATTAAATTTGAACTTTTATTTCTCCTTGCTGACGCTGTGTTTTATTTTTGCTGCTTTTCGAAGTTACTTTCGTGCTGCTGAGTGTGGATTTTGTGTTATTGTTGCAGTGTGTCAGCAATGAAGAGAAGTTCTGTTCCAGGAACTAGTTTCACAGCCATTTCTGCAGGCTGTGTATTAAACTATACCCCGAGTGGTTCGTTTATTAGCGAAGAAGGAACTGTTTATTCTCTCCAAAAAAATTAACGGAGACTGTGTCCAAATGTCAGCTGTGAAGAAGATATTTTAAATGGATGTCTAGCCCCGCCTGTGAATCCTTTTTCTTTGGAAGGTAATGTTTTATCTGTAGAAATTATGAGCCCTGTATATAACATGCAAGAATGCTTTAACATTTTAGAGGAAGACCTTTTGTCTTTAAAACGTCTCCAATGGGACAATTTATTTTTCGAAAACAGTTTAAAAGCTAAACAAGTCCCGAGGGGACTGAGAATTAAAAATCTACCAGCTGGTAGAGATTTACCGAAAGATCTTACAGAAAAGTGGTTAGAAATTAATCAGCGGGCGGGTCTACAGTATATGGAACTGCTGCGTGACACGAACAGTAACAGAATGGATGATATTACCACAAGAGTTAAAAAGAATTATGGTATATTAAAAGATAATAGTTCCTTAGTGAATTTTAATAGTAAAATGAGCCTTATACAAGAAAATTTATTGAAACTCAATGAGGAGCTGTGCAAAAGAAAAACGAAGAAGTTTTATAGAGATGAAAATGAATATGCATGGGGTGTTGCTACAGCTTATGGGCTACAATTACAAGCAAATTCAGTGAATAGGGAAGTTAATGAAGAAGTTTTTACATTAGATGATGTTAATACTGTAAGAAGGTCTGAAAGACTGAGTAATAAAAATAATGTGCAAGTCATTGTGGTGGACATTCATCAAACGAACACAGGGGACATTAGAAGAGACAGTAGGCAATCAGCAAAGACTACTGAA
The DNA here is from genome assembly GCF_019279795.1 of Protopterus annectens. Taxonomy (NCBI): domain Eukaryota; kingdom Metazoa; phylum Chordata; order Ceratodontiformes; family Protopteridae; genus Protopterus; species Protopterus annectens. Next base: position 1,614,109,516 of record NC_056728.1, read on the forward strand.
CAAGTAGTTAGACCGAAAATTAAACCAACCAAACCAACAGCAACTGAATCTCAACAGAAAGGAAATTTGATAGGTGAAAATAAACAAGTAATGGAAGTATATCAAAGAAGAACATGGGCCCAAGTTACAGCAGATGGCGGTAAAGGAAAATTCCAGTATAATAACCAACAACAGGCACAAAAAAACTGGTATGGCAGGAAAGGTCCGAGGAAGAACTGGAACAACAAACAACAACAATGGAAGACTTGGGTACTGCTAACTTTAAAATTGTAAATCTATCCAGTAAAAACCTTTCCTATGAAGATTGTTGTGTATTGAGTAAGGGGTGGAATTTTGCCCCAGCACAAAGGGCTAACAAGTTGGTTATGATAAACGAAATCAGAGATTATGTAAGGAAGTTAAATTTAAGTATAATACTGGGAACACAAACCCAAAGTAATTGTGAAATGTATAAACCCAGCTGTTATAATCCGCCATTGATCAAAGAACTAGAGATGTTTCTTAATGTATGTGAACTGCAGATGCTTGAAATGTTAGATGATACTAATTTTAGATATTATAATCTGACGAGAAAAGAAAAGGAATGGATTTTAGATATTATAATCTGACGAGAAAAGGAATGGTTTTGATGCTTTACTCAAAAATGAAGATGTGCTGATTTTTAAAGCTGACAAAGGTGGTTCTATGGTATTGTTGGATAGAAGTGAATATGAGAACAAAATGAGAGAGATGTTATCTGATATGAATTTTTACAAACCGATTAACGTGTCTGAGGTAAAAAAGGGATTTTCATTGATTGACTCATATATAGAGGAGTGGCTCTATACAGGGAGAATTGATGACAAAATGAAAAGAAATTTATCCAACAATAATCCTAAATTAAGTAGGATTTTTGGAATACCAAAAATCCATAAAAATATTGATTCTCCTCCGTTAAGACCTATAGTTGTCAGCAGAAACAGCAAAACAGAGGGAATGTCGGTGTTAGTAGACAAGCATCTTCAAATAGTAGTACCAAAAAGTACCACCTACATAAAAGATAGTTGTGATTGTATAAATAAATTGAAAGATATTAGGGTCTCAGATTCTCACTTATTAGTCACATTAGATATCAATTCTTTGTGTACTATGATTCCTAATAAAGAAGGGATGGAAACGGTTAGAATAGAACTACTGAAATCAAAAGAATTTTCCTCAAATACAGTGGGACTATTAATGGAGAATTATTTAGAGTTTTATGACCAATTATTTGTACAAACTAATGGTGTTGCAATGGGTGCTGCTTTAGCCCCTAGTTATGCTAATATTTTCATGCAGGGGTGGGAAATGGCCAATATATTAGAAAGTGTACATGCTAAAAATATAGTTAAGATGTTAAGGTTTATTGACAATGTTCTTGTAATATGGGATGGTACTATCAATGAACTAAATGATTTTCAGAAGTATATTAATAATGTATGTTCCTATATACAATTCACTTATATGCAGATAAAATAAATTTTTTAGATTTGACGATCTATAAAAAAGAGGATAAGCTTATTTCTAACATTTACAAAAAAGATTTTCAGAACAATATGTATCTGCACTATTCTAGTTTACATCCCAAAAGAACTAAGACGAATTTAGTTAAAGGCCAATTAAAAAGGATTAGCAATTTAACTAAGGAAGATGAAGTGTTCGAACTTGAGGCTATGAAAATTTGTAAAAGAATGTTAATTAGAGGTTATCCACAAGAAGTGGCAGATAGGGTGTTTACTGATGAACTGACTAAAAGAAAGAATGCAGAAACTGAACATACACGTGACAAGACCTATATAAATTATACTACAGCTTTAGCTATACAAAATAGTACTGATTCTAATACTGTTAAAAACATAGTCAGAAGGACTGGGGAATTCTTAAGGGAAATAGAGAAATTGCAGAGAAAATAGGAAATGAACCCAGGTTTGTACAAATAAGAGCAAAAAATTGTAAAGATTTTTTTCAAAGTAAGCTTAATAAAGCTAAAGAAGTTGAGGAGAGAAAAGGGATGGTTAAGTGTTACAACTGTAATTACTGCCAATATTTGTTTACTGACAGTACTGAAATAATGGCTGGGAAAACAATAGTACAGGTCCCAGGAAGATTTACATGCAAATCCAAAAATGTTATTTATTTACTAATATGTTTAGACTGTAGGTCATTTTATGTAGGAAGAACAAAAAGGGAACTATACAAAAGAATCTATGAGGATAATTATGCCATTAGTAAAGGTGACACAAAAAATGCTATGAGTAAACATTATGCTGATAATAAATGTAAAACCAATTTTAAATGTATAGTGTTAGATACAGTGCAGCCTGATGTTAAGATAATTAATATAGAGGAAGAATTAGGATGGTTAGAATATTGTAGGCAGGTTAGATTAAATGCTTGTTTCCCTCCAGGACTCAATAATAGGGAAGAATTGAAAATGTATTTAAAAAGGAAGGGGTTGAAACACTAGTAAAGTTTTATTTTGGCACAGCTCCACATTTCATGGGACTGTGTTTTTAAATGTTAATTGATGTTTTTTAATTGATGATTGTTGTAATATTTAAAGTCTGTGTTTTTATGGCCACAGCCGTTAGTCTGAAGAAGTCTCTATTACAGGAGACGAAAGCGCTTGGAGTGCGTCTCCTTATCGAATTGGATTTAAATTTGAACTTTTATTTCTCCTTGCTGACACTGTGTTTTATTTTTGCTATAAATGTAACTTTGCCTATGTCACAACTAATAATTCAATGTCTCTTTCGGCTTTTCCCGGGTAGGGGTCGCCACAGCGGAACTCCGGTCCCCTAATGATTGGCAGTGAATGTTTACGGTGTCAAGTTGCCAGCCCAGCACCCAACCTTCAAGGAAGGCACACCCACCCATACACGCACCTATCTGTATGTCTTTAAATTCATTCGACCGCGGGGAGAACATGCAGACTTTGCAGAGAAGACGTTCCAGCCGAGAATCGAACCGGAGAACCTCTTGCTGTGAGGTGACAATGTTAACTGCTGCACCACCACGGCATGGACACAACTAATAATTCAATAAATGTGTTTAAAAGATACCTTGAAAGAGGGCACTTTCAGAAAGGTGTTGTCTCTCAAGTCTCTGTTTGCCCTGTTACTTCCAAAGGCTTTCCTGGTGTCTTTGCATCTGAAGAATGCCCACCTTCACATTTCCTGTTCACCCTCTTTACAAGGATTTTATATACTTCACTGCTTTTTCCTCACATTTTCAGTTATCTGCTTTACCTTTTTGGTCTTTCTACAGCTCTAAGGGTCTTTATGAAGTATCTTACCCCAGTGGTAACCTTTTACAGAGTTAAGGGATTTCATGTTTTCCCATATTTGGTTAACAGCCTGATTCAAGCTGCCTCCCAGTGCCTTCTTCAGGACCTCAAACACACCATGCTTCTACACCATGTGGTTTCAGTCTAAATTAAGTTCCAAGTCCTTTGAGAATGTTCAGACAACACCAGAGTTATGTGGTACATAAATAGGCATGTGAGAACAAAATCCTTCTTTGCAGGCTAACCCTTCAGGCTTGGGTTTTTCTAATCAACCATCAACCAACTCTGCAGGCAATTTACATTCCCCTAGGGCACAGTCTTGTGGTAGACAGAGCAGGTCCCAGTCATATCCTCATGAATTTATGCTTCACAGGAAGGTTTTTCCTGGGCATTGTAGATCAGTGAAGTACTCCTCAAATATATCTTTTTTTGCCTTCCCTCTGAACAGACAACTACCCCATTTATGTTCCAGAGTGCCAAGACCTCTGGGTTGGAAAGTGAATGCCGTTTTTTTTTTTTGTTTCAGTATGCTTACTTCCCTCTTCCTCTCTTGCCAGAAGTCCTGCTCAAATTATGTGGGACAAGTCCAAAATCATGCTAGTTGACTGCCTTTTGCTCCAGACACACTCTACCCCTTCTGTTTCATGTGGTCAGGAACAGTCATCACAAGTTACCTCACAGGATGGATCTTCTCACATAGGATAAGGGGTTTCTCGTTCACCCTCTTTTACTCACCCTACAATTTACTGTCTGGATAATAAAGATTTGATTCATTTTAGATACCAGTTCTCTGAGGATGTGCTTCAGGTTCCAGCTTGAGGCCGGAACACCCAGTACTATAAAATCCTTTGTAGATAACTGGAAGAGATTTTCTGTTCTGTGTCACACTCATTACCTGGACCCTCTTTTGGTGAGTATTCTATGGTACTTTCTTATTTGTATGAACTGCTTAGTTCTGATCTGGCATACTTCTGTTAAAACTCATTTGCAGTCATTTTTGCTTCTCTGTCTTTGAATCCCTCACTTGCTTCTAATTTTGAAATTAAACAGTTTTTGAAAAACGTTATTCATATTAGGTCCCCAAGAAAGCTGATTCCTGCTCCTTGGGACCTTAATATTGTTCTTGAAAAATTGACAGCCTGTTTTTGAGCAGCCTACAGTCTCTTTTTTACAGTATTGTACATGGAAAACTGTTGCTTGTAGCCCTTACTTCTTCTAAGAGGCTTTCGGAAATTTAGGCACCCATGACATTTCCCTCTTTTTTGTTTTTTCACAAAGATAATGTTTTTTGTCATATCAGTCATTCTTTTATAGCCCAGTTGTTAATGATTTGACTCTGAATCAAACTGTACATTTTCCTTTTTCCCCTTCTCCTCAAAATGATAGTGAGAGAATTATCTTATGGTGAGTTTTAACATCTTTGAAGACTTCGTAATGAAGAATCTGACTCTCTTAACAAAGCTAAAAAAACTATGGATATGTTAAGAGGCGTTATGATAGAAAGATAGTGTCCGAGACCTTTAGTAAAGTTATAGAAGGAAAAGAACCTAAGAATATGTTTATTACATTTTATAAAATAGCTAATAATGCCTACAAAAATAAGGTGGAGAATGCATCTAATAAATAGGTTTATTTTATTTTTTCAAATGAAATGATTAAATTATTAAAATATTATTGGTCTATTTTGGTTAACCAAAAATAGAGAATCGTGTAATTTATTTAATAATAAACCCTTTATATTATAAGAGGGGTCGCGGTATAGGAAATATGTTAGTGCATAGCTGTTTTGTTTCTCCTATAATACAAGTAAATCTTCTTTTTTTTAAATACTCCCATGATCGATACGTTTGCATGTGGTAGATGTTGTAGCTGTAGGAATATGGTACAATTTTTTAATGTGACTAATAGTCTCCCCTTTTTTACTAACAGAATGTATACCTGCAACACTGAGGGCATTATTTATGCCCTCAGATGTCCGTATAATTTATTTTTATATTGGTGAGAGCAAAAGAGCTTTCAAATATAGACTGCAAGAACATATAAGGGATATCAAAAACAGAAAATGGAAAGTACAGTTGCAGTACAGTAAACAATATCGTGAAAGTAATGCTGTTTTATTGCAAGGCTGAGCAGCCAAATGCTCCGGATCGTGCAGAACAAGCCACATTTCAGGTGGATTTAACCCACTGTTCCGCCGTTCCACATTCAGTAGAAGTGGCTCCGCTTTGCACTTTTTGATTGGCTTGTATACCGCAATTGAGCCAGTCAACATCGCGGTATACGAGCCAATCAAGTAACTGCACCTGATGCAAAGAGTGCCATTGAAGAGGCACAGAATGCAACAAATCACATGGCACTAGTGTTTTTTGTGCCACTGCAGTAGAACAATATTATTGCATTCAGAGTTCGGGTAACTTTTATGAAGGATTTTTCACTAGTTAATAACATGAAACGAAGCCTACCTGTTGCATCCTGACTTGGTTTCTGAGTGTTTAGTACTGTAGTCTGCTAGTGTACTTTTTAGAGGTGAGCAGTAACTCTCCTTTAGTAATTTGAAAATAATTCTTTTTAGCAAAATTAGTCTCTTTCTTTAACGAGTAGCTAATTAGCTAATTGCCCTTCTTTAAATTGGCACACTGGTGTTCCCTTTTATTAACAGGTATTAATGATGAATTTTGTTTTCCTTGGATTGAGTAAGGGTGTGTGTGTGTGTGTGTGTGTGTGTGTGTGTGTGTGTGTGTGTGTGTGTGTGTATATATATATATATATATTTTTTTTTCTTGTGGTAGCAGAGTTTTTAGACAGTCCCATGTTCAGTTTTGTAAATCAGCATGTCGATTGCTGTGGCCTATCTAGCCTTTTTAGTAATGAGCTTAGAAGCAGTATAAGCAATTCTTTGCAGTAAATTAACTTTACTGGCCTGAGTTTCTGTACGAGTAGTGAAGAAAGGGACTCTATCAAGTGTTATTTTTTTGTTCAGTATAGTATAGGGGAGTGCTTAGGTTTATCATGTGTCCCTCTTTATGCAGGGCAGTCCCTCTTTGGGCATTGAGAAGGCACATGAAAAATGGCAACTGTTCTAATATTTTAGGACAAAAATTATCTCCTAAATAGTTGCATAAAAATAATTATGCCAAGAAAATCTATTCCTTCTTCGTGGAACCTGAATTATGTAGTGGAAAAGTTAACTCTCTCTCTCCCCCTTGGAAACTGCCTGTTCTACATCCTTAACATATTCTGTACATGAAAGACAGTGGTGTTAGATGCTTTGACTTCTACTGAAAGGGTCTCAGAGGGTTTTTTTTTCTCATTAAGACAGGGTTTTCGCTTAGGGTTAGTCTTTTTTGTATACCCAGAGTAACTCAGTTATGGTCAATGATGTTCATCTGTGTGGTATCCTAGATGTGCTTGAAGGTTCACACTTATTGTGGATAAGAGGCATGAGGAGACATGCACTGTTGTGAATAAAATTTAGAAGCAAAACTGTGCTTGTAACTTTTCAAATAAATTACACTTTTGTCACAAATGTACAGGATTCCCTAACTTAATACTTCTGGCAGGAAGCCCACTTCATCAGGCTCCCTTGGAAGTAATGCATTTTTGTGCAGTGTGAAAATAGGGCGTTCCACATTTTGACCATTTGTCACACATTGCTAGGGTCTGTGTTCCATATTGGCCTCTTAAGAGGTTGAGACCTATGTTGCAAGGTACTATTTTAGAGCAAGTGATTACTAAATTTGGGGAAGAAAATTTATTAAAAGATAAATTATTATATAAAGAAAGTGTATATGTATTTCAAAATATATTTGGATACCTAAGGATATAAATGTTGAATGTAGTTGGAAATATGTTTCATAAATTATGATTTTTTTTTTAAGTTTATAGTTTGTATTTTAAGAGTTGAGTAAATTTTGCATGTAGTTGATTTATTGTTTAAGTGATTGATTGTCTCTTTAAAGCATATAAATTGTTTAAGTGATGATTTTTACTGTTTTACTCCTTGAAGGTGTTTTGCCAAAGCACTAGAGAAGTGTTAATGCATTTGGTTCTATAGCCTTGTTTTTACATAATTTTGCGTTCCTGTGGTTGATTGTGTTAGATAATTCTTCATACTTTGGATCTACATTGACAGCTCAGATATTTCCTTGAGAAGACTAAAGGTATAAGGAAATGTGAGCACCTTTTTGTTTCTTTACTATTCCAGGAATCTTCTCCTGAATTTCTAAGGCCATTTCCTTTTGCTATTCTTTTCATGGTAAGCAGCCCTGTTCTGTTGTGTTCATTCAACTAGGGTTGTAGCCTCTTTTGGTGCTTCTTTTCAAGGGTCTAGATACTAGATCCATTCTGGAAGTTACTACTTGGTCTTCTCTACTTTCCTTTAGTAAATATAATAAGTTGGATGAGATTTTTTTGGGCTAGGGCTGGTTTTGCCAGGGCCATCCTGTATGGGTTGTTAGAAGATTCTTCTGTGGCTTCCTCTTCTCATACTCTTCAGTTGCTTTCGTACTCTCCCATTTGTAGAGAGTACTGCAGCAGTGATGAAGAAGGACCTAGTGTAGTTGTTTAAGCTCTTACCATAACAATAGATGCCGTGCTGCTCACTGTTGCAGTATTCTGATCCTCCCTCCTTCTCCCCTATTTTTCTTCTGGCCTTTCCTATGGCCAAGGGGTCTGTCTGTCTTCCTTTTTTTCCCTTCTTGGATGCATATGTCTTTACTTTTCTTCTTGGGTTGCTGTAGTTGTTCTGGGGCAATTCAGTTCTAAGGGTTAGGTGCTTGTACATTACTTATGTACCCTACTCTTGAGACTTTGGACTTTGAAGTTTGATGTACGGTGCCTGGAAGAAGCTAAGGCTTTGGTATGCTGGCCAGACATTTTTCTATCTTTTGCAGGATATTCCATTTGTAAAGAGTATTGCAGTATCAAGAAGCAGGGCATATACTGTTATGGTAGAATTTTACACAACTGTATTTCTTTTTCTGAAGTTTATGCCTTTTAGGTTTAGTTTTTTTTATATATAGTGTTGAAAATGAAGAATGCTTTGTCTTTGTAACTTGAGATTCCATGCCTTCTCCAGTTTTTGCTAGCCATGACTGGTGAAAAGAGAGAGTGTGGGTTTGCTGAAACCTGTAGAATACTTAAAGAAGTAAAATGGGTGTTAATCCCCATGAAGACGAAACAAAACAGAAAAAGTAACAGCAGACTGTAGTAAAATACATTCCCATGTATTTTCAAGTGAAACATCATGAAAATAACCTGCAAATCAGCAGGATGTTTAGAACTAGCAAAATAAGTTTGTTTAAAAAAATCTGTCCATTTCTTGTAAAGAAGAACAAGAGCAGAAGAATTTTGTATTCCGCTGATTTTACACATATTAGTTGTATTGAATTGTGTACATCACTGATGCACTGTCTCCAGCTGTTTGTGTGCGTTTTTTTTTTTTTTGTGAAGGGAAAATACATTTGTGTAGTCTCCCTACACATTTCAGGTGGTTGGCCAAGTGTGTAATATTTATACAAATACAGCAGAATTTGACTGTGTAGTTGAGTGCTTACTTAATGATGTCACCAACTTCCAGTACAATCTTCAGAAATGTACCTTCACGGTATGTCTTAGGGATAGAAAAGTCAATATCCATTTTCTCATTTGCCAGCTTATTTGTTTACTGATAATTGTATACCTGGAAAGTCTTACTGGATAATTTTATCCATTTTCAGCTGAAGCCCACAGGAAAAAGCTCCACAAGTATAAGAACAGAAGGTACAATACTCAAAAAGATGAAAACTGACATATTACAATATACTGTAAATACATAAATAAAATTATTGACACTCGTACAACATGTAGAATAGTACACATATACCATCAGTAAAACAAGAGAAGTACAGTATCATGTCGCATTGAAGCTTGTTGACGTGTTGTGAGTGAGTGAGTTTGTTACTCGGTCATAAAATAAATGTCAGAGTGGAACAAATAGTGAATAAGGAGGAGGAGAGGAAGAGAGGGGAAGAGTGAAAAAAAGGTATTTGTTAGAGGTGATAAATGGTGTAGATATGGAAGACAGGAGAAATAAAAAGTGAAAGCAAGATTAAGAGTAAGGGAAGTAAGAGAAATAAAATGAGGAAAAGATGGGATAGGATGTGTATAAGTATTTTAATGGAGTAGGAGGTGAAATTGTTAACCAGGATTTTAACAGGAATTGTTTTAGTTGCACCTTAAGTAAATGTTACTTATTGCAATGCTGGGATTGTATTCTAGACTTTTGATACACAGTGTGAGTACAGAGTCTGACTGCAGTTTTTGTAAAGCTTAGAGATGTCAAGTAGATTTTTGTCAGAAGATCAAAAGTGACTATTTTTGAGGTAATGGTGGAGAATTCTACTTAGAGTTGGACAGGAAGTGGGATTATATATAATTTTATGTCTTAAGTGTAGAGTTACCACCTGTCCCACTTTGCGAGGGACAGTCCCTCTTTGGGCAGTTGTGTCCTGTGAAAAAAATCGAAATAATGGCAAATGTCCTGAGATTTCAGGACAAAAGTAGTTCCTAAGTTTTCTTAAATAGTTGCATAAAACAGTTATTTTTTTTATCTGTAACCCCTAAATGTTATAAGAAATGGCATAAGCAGCTCAAATGCTACAAGAATAAGCTTTTATTGTGGCAAAAAAGTGAAGTTCTGTCCTTTGTACTGGCCATGGGTATGTTTTGTCCTGAAAAATCTGTCATTTCTACAAAAAATGTCCCACTTTGGGCATTTGAAAAAGTGGCAACCCTACTTAAGAGAAGTCGCCCTTGGGATTCCGGATACTGGTAAAGGCTCTTGCCACCCCTATAGTGCCTTTTTTAGGCAAGGTTCAAATGACAAATTCACCACCGTAACAGGTACAAGCAAGCAAAATCTGAGGGTAATGCTACTCAATGCTAGAAGTCTAAACCTCAAAATGCACTCACTGGAGGCACTCCTTAAAATGGAGAACATTGACATCTGTGCAGTGACAGAGACCTGGTTCAAAGCTCCAGAGAGCACCCCTGCATTACCAGGCTATAATTCATACCACACCTTTCGGCCACCAAACCCGGACCGAAACACTAAAGGTGGAGGCATGTCCATATTCATTAGGGATATCCACACGTCCAAGCTAGTTGCTCAGCATAATGCATCCGAGATTATCCAAGTTCAACTAACTGTGGGCAAAGCCGCAGTCCAGATTGTAGCTTGCTACAGACCCCCCCCCCCACCATGCCCCAGGATTCCCACTCCTCTTTTCTTGATACACTGGAAAATATTAAGGTACAACCCAACACTCTAATAATGGGTGATTTCAACTACCCTACCATTAACTGGGAAAACTACTCGTGTACCAACTCTTTTGCTCAATGTTTTCTGGAAATCATCAATTCCAATGCTTTGGATCAACTTATCCACACCCCCACCAGAGGCAGCAATATCCTAGACCTGGTCATCACCAACATGGGTGACCGGTGTTGGGTCAGCTCCTCGTTGGTCAGATCCGACCACAAGCTAATCACCCTAGACATCCACATCCCACTCCCACCCCCCATTAGGAAAACAACCATAAAAAATTTCTCCAAAGCTAACTTCACGCTTCTTAAGAGAGAAGTGGCAAACGTCATGACACCCATGCAGATGGACAGTAGAGGTACGACTGCTGAATCCTACACAAATGCACTTTATAAGCACTTACACGAGTGCATGGATCATGCTATTCCTAACAGAACCAAGATGCTATCCTCCAAAAAAAAGAAGCCAATCTGGTGGTCTTCTGCCATAAACAAACTCTACAACAGAAGAAAGAAACTGTTGCAAAAAAAGAGTAAAATCCCATGATTGGAGGAACTCCCTGGTCAGCCTCAATAAGGAGCTGAGATCCCTCATAAAATCCTCCAAAGCTAGTTATGAAAACAAATTTGCCACTGATTCTAAAGACAACCACAAAGCATTCTATAGCTATGTTAAAAATCTCAGTGGCAACACTCAGATTTGCTCTGAGTTACAGCACAATGACACTAAATATACAGAACCAACTGATATTGCCAACATCCTGGCAGATAGGTTCAGTGCTAACTTTAACCCCCTCTCACCCCCTAAAGGGCCCATCTTTATACCGGAAGAATGCAAAGTTCCTGTAATCACGGCTGCACAGGTAAAAACTTCACTCTCCAAAGCCAAGAACACAGCATCCATGGTACCTGACAACATCTCAGGCTGCCTTCTACATGAACTACAGAATGAACTGGCACCCCACCTAAGTACCATGTTCAATCATAGCCTCACCTCAGGCTTTGTGCCCATTGAATGGCGCACCGCGACAGTTATCCCACTCCACAAAGGGGGGGCCACAACAGACCCCGGGAACTACCGCCCCATTAGCCTGACGAGCCTCGTCTGCAAGGCCATGGAACGTATCATCATGGAACTCATAAACAAAGACATTGGAGATCTCCAAACCCTGGACCCCACACAGTTTGGGTTTGTAAAAGGCAGATCATGTCTCCTAAACCTGATAGACTTCTTTGAAGTAGTCACCAAGGCCATGGATGAGGGTAAGGTGGTTCACACAGCCTATCTAGATCTCGCTAAGGCATTCAAAACCATCCCCCACTCTGGAATTATAGATAAACTCACTAAACTAGGTATAAATCCCTATGTCACAAGATGGGTTGCCAACTGGCTTACTGAAAGAACCCACACTGTGAAAGTAGCAGACTCCAAATCAGACTTCAGACCAGTGACAAGTGGAGTACCACAGGGTTCAGTTCTGGGTCCTCTTCTGTTTGGTATCTACTTCTCTGAAGTACAGGCTAACACAGAAGGTCTTTGGCTAACGAAATTCGCAGATCACTGCAAACTAGGAGCCATAATTGAAACTCCTAACGATGTGGACATCCTACAAAAGGGCCTCACTGAGACAGATGCCTGGTGTCAAAGACATGGTCTCAAGCTCAATGCCAAAAAGTGCATTGTCATCCCCTTTGGTAAAAATTCTGTACCCATGAACTACCACATAGGCGGTAGTCTACTTAACACCGAAAGTGTGATAAGAGACCTTGGGACACAGGTGGACAGTAGTCTCTCCTTTGATAATCACATCGCCAAAGTGCTCAGGAAATCCTTCTACGTGGCACACCTCATCACAAAAGGTTTCTCATCCAGAAAAAAAGAGGTCATTGCTCCCCTCTACTCATCACTCATTAGACCCATTATAGAGTGCAACGCCCCTTTTGGTATGTACCTCACAAGACATCTACAACAACTGGAAAGGCCGCAGAAATACCTCACAAAGAGGATTACTGGCCTCAAACAGATGCCTTATGCAGACCGTCTCAAAAAACTCCAGCTTTACTCCGTCGCATATCGCCTACTCAGAGGCGATCTCTGCCTAACATATAAAGCTATGTCAAACCCAGAACTGTTGGACATGCTCCACTTAAAGAAATCCCAACCCCTCCGAGCTACACGCTCTAGGGACCTAAACCTTGTTACCACAATAAACAGAACATGCTGGAGGGATAGATTCCTGTCCCAGAGACTTCCCATACTCTGGAACAGACTACCTATCTATGTCAAACAGAGCTCCTCATTAGCACTCTTCAAGAAAAATCTTGATGATTTGATGGGCAATAGGAAATTCACCCCGGGGATCACTTCTGTGGTTCTGCTTGACAGGGGCACAGGAAAATAATTTTCTTGGGTGGTGAAAGCCAGGGTACATTTTTGGCTAGGCTTATTTAGGCCCTAGGGCCAATAGCCTAGTTACCTACCTATGAACCCGTGGATATAATTTAGCTGGTGGGATAATTCTTGCAATTATAGCGTTTTTAGAGCAGAACAGTGATGTGTTCTGTGACTTTGTATTAGCTGCAAGTCTAGCTACCATGTTATAACATTGTTTAAGTTTAGAGTTTAGGTGGCCTGAAGGGTACAGCCATATAAAAGTGAGGGAAGTAGGTATCTAGTAGCAAGACAGTATGTTTTAAGTTTAGATTTTAGTGAGGCCTTGAACGTTAGCAAAGATGGTAGAACCATGAAGTGGAGGGGTGCATAGCTATGTAGTGGCAAGAGTGACTCTGGTGAGAAGCAGTGACAAATGTTTTGGCTCTATATTTCTTTCCTATTTTTTGTGATTTATTTATTTATTTTTTTATATTACTCTCTATGTGGCGACCATATTTGAGGTTGTCAACTAGTGTAACCCCTAGCAGTTTTCTCTGGGGCACTACTTCAATTGGAGTCTTCTTTAGAGATATGATTTTAAAGTTAGTTTTGTCATGGGTTAGTGATTTTGGGACAAATTGGATTAAGGAGGATTTTGTGGCTACAAAGCAAGTTTTCAGTAGAGTTAAAGGCATTGGTATGTAATCTTTTCTAATTTTTCTAGATTGTCTGAGAGGCAGATAAGGGTGGAATCACTTATATACAGTACAAGGGATGCTTGTATAGAAGATTCATAGGTTCATAGGTTGGTACTAGGCTATCAGCCCTAGGGCCTATACAAGCCTAGCCATAACAATTCCCTGGCTATTTCTTCCCACATTATTTACTTTCCTGGACCCCTGTCTAGCAGGGCGACTGACGTGATCCCTGGGGTGAATTTCCTATCTTGTTTAAAAAATACTAAATAGAACAGATGGGTATGTAAGGGGAAAGGATAGAATTCCATTTGACTGCTTGGTAGCTTTCTGTTGTAGTAGGAGATTTTGAGACATAGTGTTGAAAGCTTTTGATAAGTCTAGGAATAGGAAAGATACAAGTTTACCTCTGTCCCTGGCTTTATATTTGTGTTTTCTGTAAAAGTTAGGAAGGCAGGTCTAAACTCATGCTGACTATTTGTTAGTAATTGTTCCATTATGAGATGCTGGAGTAATTGTTTAGGGACACATTTTACAATATTTTTGAAAAAGGGATAAGTTTGCAGTGAGTCTGAAATTAGCTGTGCAGAGATGCCACTTTTTTGGAAAAGTATGGTATGGATTTAGGACTCCTATATTGACCGGTTTATAAGGCTTCAGACCGGATATGCATTGGCAATAGCAGCAGTTTTGAGGACTTTTGCAGGAAGTTTATCAGCAGAGGGTGAGCGGGGTATAAGTTTGGATAATAATTTTTTTTTTTTTTTTTTTTTTTTTTTTTTTTATGAAGGTGGTAGCAACTAGTTTTAGTATGAGGGTGGGGTGAATGGGAATAGACTGAATAAGGGGCATCAAAAAAGGATTAATTGATGCAGGCAGCTATGCTGTCAATGAAGCACCACATAAACTTGGTGGTTGTTTCTAAGGGGAGTTACGGGACAAGGGTTAGGGACATTGTTTGATGGATGACCAGAATTTTTTGGGTTATATCTTTGGTTGTTTTATAAATCAGAATAGTATTGTTTCTTATCAAGGTTGATTTGTTTTTTTAATAAAAATATCAGTGAATGTGATAAAAAGTATTAATACAAATGTCCCTGGCAGACTCAGGAAAAACCACAGGGGAGATTCAAACGCCGGTATAATAAAAATATCAGTGTCCCCTATCGTGATTTCTCTCCAAGCGGTTGCAAAAACTTTGGATAAAACAGCTCAACAATTCAAAACGTAAATGTCCTTATTGGCGCTAAAACGCCAATATGAAAGAAAGAGCAAGAAATCCAAAATGCCAAAATAAACTGTAGACAATGACTGCTTACCCAATAAATCTATATTTTCTATGCTTTATCTGGGACTGAACAGTCATTGTCTACAGTTTATTTTGGCATTTTGGATTTCTTGCTCTTTCTTTCATATTGGCGTTTTGGCGCCAATAAGGACATTTACGTTTTGAATTGTTGAGCTGTTTTATCCAAAGTTTTTGCAACCGCTTGGAGAGAAATCACGATAGGGGACCCTGATATTTTTATTATACTGGCGTTTGAATCTCCACTGTGGTTTTTCCTGAGTCTGCCAGGGACATTTGTATTAATACTTTTTATCACATTCATTGATTTGTTTTTTTGTTAAGGTTATGAATTTCTTTAAATCACTGTAGGTTTTGTGGAGTTGTAAATTTCCACCATCTTTCCATGCCTTGTCTCTATTTTGCATAAAACTTCTACTCTGATTAGTAAGCAAAGGGGCAAAGTTAGGTTTTACTCTTTGTATGCATTGGTGCAAGGCTATTTAGGATACTTAAAGTTGCATTGAACCTTTCTACTGCCTCATCTAGTGACAAGGCTTTTAGAGCAGCTAAAAATGATTCAGGGTTAATTTTTGAGAGATTACAAGTATTTGTGTGTACTTGTTTGGCATGGTGAGTAGTAATGCCTGATAGCCTATGAAAGACAGTTTTCACTAAGGAATTCAGGAAGTGTTGCTTATGCAGCATAGATGCAAGGATCAGTGACCAGAATCCAGTTGAGAATGGAAACAGTGTCCTGGGAATTGTTATAGCGAGTAAGAGAAGTAATAAGCTGTGCGAAGCCATAAAGATTGACGCTAGAAGGATGGTTAAAAGTGAAAGTACTCCTGGTGACATTGACATTGTCTGAGATGACTGCTTCATTTGTAATACTGGGTGTGATTCAGTAAAGGATTTCTCCAAGGGTGTCTATTATTTCCAGGGGGATATATAGAAAATATATTCAGAGGAGTATATGAGCATTTAATTTTATGTAGGAGATAAATAAATCTTCATTATTGAATTTGTGTAAAGTTTTTGCAAGAAGAGAGACTTTGTGTGTTAGGGTAGAGGATAGCTACCACTGCAGTTTTTTTTTTTTTAACCTGTCAGCTCTAACGATGCTATATACTGGGGAAGAATTTCTTAGTCTTTTGTATGAGGTTTTAGCCATGTATCAGTAAAGGCACAACACTCTGGTATATAATGAGACACATGCAGTTCATTGATTTAACTACAAATGATTTGTATATTTATGAAGTAAAGTTCAGTTGTTTGGAGTTATTAGAGGTTACCGGGAAGGTGTGGATGAGAAGAGGGTAGAGATGGAAGGAATCCTGGGTTAAGGTGTATAACAACACGTAGTTAATAGTTAAAGAATGTGGGAGAGAGTAAAGTGGTTTTATTAAGTTTTTTGCTTTGTTCTGGGTTGGAAGTGAGGAAAAGTAATAGTTTTGCATTTAAAGTGTAGAGTAGGTGAGGTGCTAAACAGATGTGGTGCAGTTTCTGGTGATGACATTTGGGTAGAATGGTTTAAATGGAGGCTTGTGGTAGGTGAGGAAATTTGCTAGTCTGTGAGGAGAGCAAGTAGTAGAAGATGTATAAAACAGTTTAGTTAGTGAATATCATATTTACTTGTGATGAGAGGGGGAAGACAATGAAGTTATAAAGTTAGCAACAAAGATATGTAGGAGTTAAAATGCTTGGAATAAGAGTACAAGGGTATTGAGTATGTTGGATAAGGAGTGGCATTGACAAAGAGTTGAGAATCAAAGATATTTGCTGTACTAAGTAGTAATAAGAGTAAGGTGGTAAGCTAGAAAGGGGGAGGAGCTGGTGAGAAGTCAGGAGTAAAAGTGCATTTGATGAAGTAAGATTGAGTGGAGGAGCTAATAGGTGGGTTTGGACAGATGGGAGGGAGTGCAGTAATGCACATGGAGTTCAAAATCTTAGGGGCTTTATGGAACACAAGAAGCTACTCATGCTGAGACAACCCACAGATACAAAGTGCAGGGTTTGATTGTGACCTCTGGTTATTGGCTAGGCTTGTAATAACCTCTGCAGACTGATAGCTTAGTATTTACATATGAACCCCAACGAACATCTGTGCCTTCTCTAGTTGGAGAACCACCCACAAGCTTCAAAGCAAAGAGGAAGTGCAGAGAGTATTTCCAAAGAAAATGTAGACTCCCAAGAAATGGAAAGCCTGAGAAAGTGATGATTAGTGCTTGGCGACACAGTGAGGTCATAGTGACCTACTATGTATGCCTGAAGGTACCAACCCAAAGAGATCTGGACCAAGTTCCAGTTCCAATAGTGGATTCTACCTATGATAGTCTGTTTTTAGGTAAACAGCAGGATTGTGATGTCAGAATTGAGTTGGGCATTTGTTGTCATTACTGTTGTGTCACAGGTAGGCCCTAGTTCCTAGATGTCTGTGGAGGGTTCCATTTTTTCAAAAAAACCTTCTTTCTTTCAGGTGACAACTCGGCCTTTTCTTCCAACTAGAACATTTACCATTTTGTGTAGTTAGACTTCTGTGCTGGCCTTAGTCCTAATTTTAATGCCTTTCTCATTCTTTTAGGACCTTTGCCCATACTGACCTGATTACCAGATATCTCTGCCACCGATGCATGTCTGTACATATGTTTTCCTTGACTTGTTGAGGACGATTTAGTGTTCTGGCAAAGTACAACTACCTCCTTTGTCCAACCCCAGCCCCCATTCACTTCAGATATGGTTTATAGGCTAAGAGGAAAATGAATTGTTTATGGGAGTGGTTGTCAGTGTTTGACTTGGAGAAAGAAGATCAGTTGTATTCTGATCAGATTAATTCCCTGCTTAAGTATGCTTCCTACAAAGAGGACATAGATGTTCATCGTGTTACCCTGCTGCAGTCATCACACCTGGGGTTATCCTGCCGTCAGGCGGTCCCGCAGTCGGCCCGAATTCCAAAGTCTTGGCCTGGTGTTGGTTGCTGTCACTTCTTCCCTGACGTCAGTGCGCCAGGGGTATATAAAGGCATCCAACACCATTTTCTTCAGTCTTTCTTGCCGCGTGGTGCCAGAAGCAGTTCACAAGTGCCAGTCGGCCGACACCTGAGATTTTCGATTTGAATTTCAGTCCGAAGTCTTCAATAAAGCTAAGTACCCCGTTGGGGAACATTTTCTTGCCTCAGTCCGATGTCAGAAAAAGTTAACAATTGCATTTCTTGTGGGAAGCAAATACCTCATAAGGACTTCCATTCCTATTGTATTCCTTGCCTAGGCCCAGACCACGACGTCACAGGTTGTCGGTTTTGCGCTAGGTTTAATAAAAGAACTATCAAATGCCGTTTTGACTTCGCACGGCATTACTTTGGTAGGAAATTTAATTATATCATGCCGTCAGAGCAGCCGACGACTGCCATACATAAAAAACGCAAGGATAAGGACAGGCAGCCTAGGAACAAGCCAGACTCCGAGGCCTCAGCTGGGCCTGTGGCCGGTTCTCTGGTTTTCAGTGAGGTGCCTACGCAGCCCCTGACGACCGCAGAACTGGAATCCCAGACAGCTGCGGATTCCCAAGCGGAGCCTACTAGGCCGACGCAGCCATCTACCGTCACCGGAGCTGAAGTAGATACCGGTGCAGTGGAAACACCTTCTGTTGCAGAAGGTGTCTTCAGACCGACTTTACTCACCATTAAATCTTATGCTAAGCTTAAAACTCCTTTAAAACCTAACAAAACTGTACATCAGTCTACAGTGCAAGGCCCCATGCCTAAGAAACAGATGCTTAAGATGGCTGAAGATTTGATTACCCTTATCAGGGGTTCCCATCCCCCTCCTGATAAAAGACCAAGACAAGAGGAGGATTATGCATCCTCTGACCAGGTTTCTCTCTCCTCAGATTCTTCTGAGGAACAGGATTACACTTTTCCACCTTATGAAGATTCTGATGCTGAAGACACTATTCCCTCAGCATCTCCCCCTGAAGACTACTCCTTTGGGGAAACGTTACATACCATGAGGGAACATTTCCACTGGGAAGGCCAGGATTACTCAGATTCTAAGAAAAGGCTCCGAGAGTTCCTTTTACTACCCCAGCACAGGCCTCTTGCTATCCCTCCTGTATTAGATAATGTGGATGATGTTTACTTGGAGTCTAGTTTAAATCCGGACTCGCTACCTCCTGCTCCAGCCAAACCAGACAGACACTACAGAGTACCTGACTCTCACAAATTCCTTTATAAAAGCCCTGTAGCTGACCCAGAAACAACTTCCCAGGGTTCTAAGGGAGCAAAAGCTTCTATGGCTAAAAATCCTGTGCCCTCTGAAAGGGATTCCAGAGCCCTAGATAGATGGGGAAAGAAAATATACACCTCAGCATCTCTGGCTATGAGAGCACTAAATTGCCAGTTTCACATGTTGAAATATCAACAATTCTTAATGTCTCAGTTAAAACAAAAAATGAGCACACATTCAGAACAGTCTGAATTCAAGGAAATGCAGGATCTGTTGCATGCAGCTGAACAGGTGGGCAAACATACTTTACAATGCGGATTTGATTCATTGGAAGCTTCCTGTAGAGCAGCTGTTACTGGCTCTGTCATACGTAGACATGCTTGGTTAAAAGAACAAACCCTCCCTGACCATGTTAAAGCAAAATTATTGGATGCACCTTTACAGCAGGATGTATTATTTGGTGTCAAAGCAGAAGAGGTTTTAAAGAAAATGGAGGATACTGCAAAGTCTATGCAAACGGTCAAGGATTTTTTGCAGGTACAACCCCCTCGTTTCAGCAGAAATTGGCCAACAAAAAAATGGTCCTTTCCAGCTTCAGACAGATCACAGTGGGGCAAATACAGACGCCCAAGGGGCAAAGGTCAGTCACAGGGCCCTTACAAACCTCGCCAATGGGGTTCTGCTACCCAGAAATGAGGAGAAGACAGACCCCAAGCTAGCAGATGACAAACACAATGACTCTATCCTCAAACTTCCAAGCAAATCTCTCCTGGCAAATTCCCTTGGGAGGAAAACTAGCATTTTTGCAGACAACTGGCACATCATCACAAAAGACAAATGGGTTCTAAACATTGTCTCTCAAGGATACAGATTCCACTTTCATACCTTACCAAGGATCAAAGGAATGCCAAACCTGCCACCAAATCAATGGGCAGAGGCACAAAAACAAATTACAGCTCTCATGAACATGAGAGCCATTCAACAGGTACCTACACAGGAGCAAGGACAAGGATTTTACTCAAGGCTCTTCCTAGTCCCAAGAAAGGACAAAACATGGAGACCCATTCTGGATCTTTCACTTCTGAATACCTATCTGCAAGTACTAAAATTCAAGATGCTAACACTACAGCAGCTTCTTCCCATGCTGGACAAGAATGCATGGCTAGTCACTTTGGACCTCAAGGAGGCATACCTGCATGTCCCTATCAGACAAAATTGCAGAAGATACCTCTGCTTCATTGCAGGTTCAATGCGTTATCAATTCTCTGCACTGCCCTTTGGCTTATCTACTGCACCCAGGGTCTTCACAGAATGCCTGGCACCAGTAATTGCATACTGCGGACAAAGAGGAATTCAAATATACCCATACCTGGACAACTGCCTTATTCAAGCAGAAAGCAAGGACATTCTTTTAAAGCATCTGGCATTTGTCAAACATCTTCTAAGTTACCTAGGGTACACAGTAAACGAAAAGAAATCAAAACTAGTGCCCCTACAAAATATAATATTCCTGGGTGCCAGCTTGAATACAACGGCCCAGATGGCTTATCTCACGCCAGACAAGCAACGACAGCTGATTCAATATTTCAGAATAATGGCAACAAAGACCCAACTCCCTGCAAGAAAAATTCTGCAGGCCTTGGGATTCATGGCATCTTGCATACTACTAATACCATTTGCAAAACTGCATATGAGGAAATTACAATGGTACCTGAAAAGTGTATGGATGCAGCACAGCCACAGCTTGGAAACAATGATACCACTCATTCCCTGCCTTCAACAGGAGTTTCTGTGGTGGGCACAGGCATGTCACCTCAACAAGGGTCAGCCTTTCACCTTACCCACAGCCAGGCAATCTATGACAACAGATGCATCGGACTATGCCTGGGGAGCACACATGGCAGGGCAGTGCATTAAGGGCAAATGGACTACAGATCAGAGGCATCTGCATATCAATCAAAAAAAAAATGCTAGCAGTACAAAATGCCCTAACAGCTTTCAAGGACCTTCTACACCCAGGACAACTAATAATAAAGACAGACAATACCACAGTAATGTGGTACAAAAACAAGCAAGGGGGCACACATTCCTACCCTCTATGCAGGCAAGCAATGACCTTGTGGAACACTGCACTGTCTTACCAGGTTCAATTGCAGGCACAATTCCTGCCAGGAAAGAAAAACACATTGGCAGACGACCTAAGCAGAAACATCATGGATCCACATGAATGGAAACTAGATCCACAAGTATTTGCAATGATAGCTCAAAAATGGGGATGCCCAGACATAGATTTGTTTGCAAGCCCCCACAACTACCAACTTCAAAATATTTTGCACAAGGACCTTCCATCCACTAGCTTGGAAAGTGGACACCCTCTCATTCAGTTGGAAAACATTAACAGTGTATGCCTTCCCTCCACTGCCTTCTCTAGCAAAGGTACTGCTGAAAGTCAGATTAGAGAGGCCACAAATGATACTCATTGCACCAGACTGGCCATGCCAGAATTGGTATCCAATTTTAAGGAACATGGCCCACGGCCCACCATGGATTTTGCCACAAATTCCTCACCAGCTCACCCAGCGAGACAATCAGATTCTACACAGCCAGCTCAAGACTTTAAACCTGGCTGCATGGCAAATTACGTAAACAACCAGCCATCACCTTTATCCAAAGCTGTTATGGATGTCATTCTGGAGGCCAGGAGACCCAGCACCAGGAAAACCTATTCAGACAAATGGAAAAGATTTTACGCCTGGAACCAGGCTAAAGGCCTAAATCCCCTTGATCCAAACATCCCTCAGATTCTGCAATATTTAACAGAGATGTTACACAAAGGACTTTCCTTTTCATCTATTAAGATCCACGCCTCAGCAATTTCAGCTCATTACAGCACGGATCCTCCTTTATTCTCACATCCATTCCTAAGACAGTACCTCAGAGGGGCTAAGAACTTAAGACCGCCAAGGAGAGCTCCAACACCTACTTGGGATCTCAACTTTGTTCTGGAAAATCTTACACTGCCGCCCTTTGAACCAGCTTTTTCAGCTGATTTAAAATTTCTTTCATGGAAAACTGCCCTACTACTAGCAATAACCTCAGCTAGAAGAGTCTCAGAGCTACAGGCTCTAATGGCAGTGGAACGTTTCCTCATTTTTCATCAAGACAGAGACTCTCTACGAACTAATCCTTCCTTTATGCCAAAGGTGGTATCCAGCGTGGCCCTAAACCAAACCATTCACTTGCCCACCTTCTCAAATCCCCAGAACAAAGGAAAAAGACTCCTGTACTCTTTGGACATTCACAGGCAATTACGTTACTACTTGGATAAAACTAAGGCTTTCAGAAAAACTGACCAGCTCTTTGTAGCCTATGCTACAGGATCACAAGGAAAAGCTATCTCAAAACAGACCATTTCTAAATGGATAGGGCATTGCATACGTTTCTGCTACACACATCATGGGAAACCAGTACCCGCTAACATTAGGTCCCACTCCACCAGGGCTACAGCTACATCAGCAGCCTTCCTCAGGGGAGTGCCAACCAAGGATATTCTGGAAGCTGCAACTTGGAGTTCAGTGCACACCTTCACCAAACACTATCACTTACCTCTATACTCTAAGACTAGAGCTGGTTTTGTCACTGCAGTTTTGCAGGGCCTACTAGCTTCTTCTAACCCTGTTTGACTCCACCTCCCATCCTTAGCTTTGGGATTCAACCCAAGTGTGATGACTGCAGCAGGGTAACACGATGAACATAGTACAGTTTTGTACCTACCATAAATGTAGATGTTCGAGTGTTCACCCTGCTGCAGTCCAGGTTACCCTCCCTCCATCCCCTTTGAGCTAGCTGAACTTATCTCTGCCACTCTATCCTATACTACTTCTGTGGTGTATTTGCTTGTGCCTAAGGGTTTTGTTTTATTTTTATATAGCTATATGTGTGTGTGTATATATATATATATATATATATATATATATATATATATATATATATATATAGCCTACCTATTGGGGGCACCTGACATCTGGGGCAAGAAAAACTGAAGAAAATGATGTCGGATGCCTCTTGTATACCCCTGGCGCACTGACGTCAGGGAAGAAGCGACAGCAACCAACGCCGGACCAAGACTTTGGAATTCGGGCCGACTGCAGGACCGCCTGATGGCAGGATAACACCAGGTGTGATGACTGCAGTAGGATGAACACTCGAACATCTACATTTATGGTAGGTACAAAACTGTACTTTTTTGGGGTCTCCCCCAGTGAGTAGCTCCTTTGCAGTGTGTGAACTTGGTGAAGGAGTACTTTGAGTGAAAACATTGGAGTTACAGAGGTTTGCTGGTGAGCATGGATGAACTGAAGCCCATAGCCATTCCTCTTTGTTCAGGTGTTTCAGGATGTGTTTGAGTGTCTCATTACAGCTGGAACCACAGCCTCTTGGCCGTATACGTTCATTGGTAATGAGTAGGGTAGATGCCCCTTGTAAGCCATTTTAAGCCCAGCTAGTTTCCCTTTTTGTGCTCGAAATAACCTATCCCATTTGGTTATAGATTGGCCTTGCCCATCCTGTGGTTGATAATTATATGTTACCCCTAATGAGAGTAAATAAAATCATACCATAGATAATGAAAGGGAACCCATGCATGGGGATATAGCATTTAGGAGCTGCATCTGTCCATTAGTAGTGCAGAGGGCAGCCCTGGAGTAACCTTCCATTTCCCATCCATAAGTTGCACTTGAAAACAGAGAAGAACTTTGTTTTATGTGGATGGGGAGTGTATTCCATAGCAATGGTATTTAAAACATATAGCATGATTGCTTCTGTCCTTCTGTAGGGTCTTTAAAAGGTCCATTTTTTAATAAAATGTGTAAAAAGTTTTGCACTTCAGCCACTCTTGTGGGCAAGAACTCTTAAGTTTCAGACCTACATGGTCCAGTACTAAGGCTTTCAACTTTGGATGTAGCAAAAGAAATACTGGATAAGAATGTCAGAGACAAGATCATATATTAATTCCGAATGCGTCCATGGTGGAGAAACGTACTGTCAAATGCATGATGCAGTTAATGCTTGTGCCATGGAGGTGGCATACTTGGTTGGAAGTTTATGCCCTCCTTGAGGATGTTAAGTGGCAGTTGTTAAATGCATACCTAAATGAAGACTTGCTGTTTAGCTGTCTGTAGCATGACATATTTAACAAACTCAAAAAAACGGGGAAATAATCCAGTTGTTCCTATTTTCCCATCCCCAGATACATTAGAAGCTACCCTTTCTGTAGGAAACCTGTGGTAGAATGCAAGTGGAAAAAGACCTTTAAAAGCAGCTACAGTCTTAGAGGGTGGAGAAGGTAGGACCTGTAACATAGCAGAGGATCAGGAGGCATCAGTCTTTCAGTAAGGAATTTGACATTGCTAACCACATAGTACTCTTCCCCCACTTCCACAGCTGTTTGATGAAGATTCTTGTTTTGCCTATCATGGGCCTGTGAGTAAGATAAACCTTCTCAAAGTCTCAAGATCATATGGGACTGTAGAACTGATACAGCCACCCATCAGAGGTAGAATCCACAGATCCCTTCCATTAAGAATGAACTTTGCTGATGGGCAAAGTAGTGCAAACCCAGGCCTGCCATTCTCCACTCAAGAACCCAAAGCAGATATTGACCATAGCTGCGTCAGACTAAGCATGTGGAGTCCCTCACACTTCATTTCTAATTACAAGGCAGAAGGCCCATGAAAGCCAGGAACAGACATATTAATGGAAAGTAGGTAATAGCTGCCAATTATGCTGTAAGGTTATTAATGTCATTTCTCAGCAGGTGGTAACAGGAAGTACAGCCTATGTGTACTACAAGTTGAGGAGCCCATGTGTTTCCCCTTTGCAGGCTAGTTATGTATCTTTAGGCTTAGCCATCGTATTGGGTATTCATTGCCAGGTTTATTACATTCTATCCAACCAGAATTGAGTAGCAGATTACCAGTGCAGGTCTTTGGGGAACCTCCCACATAGAAGCTGGACAAGAGGGTCTTTCATAAGATATTAAGAAAGTGGTAGAGCACCAGATGCAAACCTGTTTACATCTCTATTAAAATCACCAAGTAGAGAAATTCTGTCCTTGATTTTCCAAACGGTCTTCCTTTGGTGTTCCTGGAGAAGCTTAAGCAAAGAGTTTCAGCTCCATTCACTGAATAAGAGTTTTATAGTGGTGAAATTGTTTGCATCTCTTTACATTTACCAAGCACAGATGTTCTGTTCCAGATTTTCCTAAAGCCTGGTCAGTCATTGCCATCCTTACTCAGTAGAGCCAGGGTTTCCTTTATGCCTTCCCAAGAAATCCTCTCACTTCAGGATTGCTTATAATGACAGTGTGGGTGAGTGTTGGCATTTGTATTAGAACCCAAAGTAGATACTGACCATAGCTGCGCAAGAAGAGGAATGGCAGTGCTTTTTGCTAGTAGCACCAGTTTGAGCAGGCCAAGCATGTTTTTAACACAACAGTATCCCTTAATCCTCCTTAATCCTTTTCTCCTTCTGAAGCCTATTGTACCAACAGAAGTGACCCATGATTCATCCCAGTCTTGAGACTCGTGTTCAAAGTAGGTTTAGGCTTTCAGTAAGATTTTAGATTTGTAACCATTCAGTCTCTTGTTTTCACCATAGGTAGTATATATTTTGCACCAGAATGTCATATATGGCCAAGTGGAAAATGTGTGGTGCAGTAGTGTAGATGTAGGTCCATCACCAACATTGTGGTGCTGCAGTAATTCTTGGACGTATTTAAGTCGGGCTTTGCCTTTGCCACTTTCAAGGTGCACCACTCTCATTTAGCTCGCCTTCCCTGGGATATTCCTGTTTCCATTGTCTCTACTTTTTAAGCTGGTCCTTAAAGGTATCCTTCACCTGATGGCTCCCAAAAGACCCGATCCATCTCCATGATGGCTTGACCTTTCCGAAATTATAACCCCCCCATATGAACAAATCATTTCTACTTGCACTGATGTTCATATCTTAGAAACGTTTGTAATGTTTATCACCTGTGCTAGAAAGCTTGCTGAACTGTATATGTAAAGAAACTTCTCTAGTATTTTGTGAGGACAAAGTAGCACTCAGAAACCAGTACATTGTTTAAAGTGATTCTGGAGTTCTCCTTGAATCTATCTGTTCAACTCCATTCATTTCATTCAAGCCCACAGAACAAAGAGAAGAGGATCTTTATGCCATGGATGTTCACACAGACAGACAGCTAACAGGACTAAAGACTTTAAACTGTTAGATAATCAACTGTTTGTTTCCTTTATGTTAATAGTGTGGCTTAGAACCATGTATAAATAAACTCTTTCCATATGGCTACAAACGGCATTACTTTTTGTTGTAACCGTTATAGCAAGACAGTTTTCTGACCAGGTTTAGACTTTTTTCATTACAACTGTGTCCACTGTGGCCATCTTCAGAAGTTTATAATCTCATTGCTTATGAAGCAGCAGCTTGGTTGGACATTTAGCTTAGAAAAAAAAGTGGTTTTGCATATGCTGTCGTGAAAGGTATTCTGTAGCCTTCCTTCTGTGTTCCTTCATGTTTGATCTTTCTTTCTGCTTTAGAATACTTAGCAGCATTGAACCTGCAGTTATCATAGTACTGTAATGTGGGTGTATTGACCATAACCGTTTATGTTTGCTTAATTGCATCAGTGCTACAGTGGAATGCCCCACTTGCTTCTTCTGTATTTTTCCCCAAAAGCCATTCTGGAATAAGACAGATGTCTAATAACCTCACCAGAATGGTTTACATTTGGGCAGCATATAGCATGCACACATTTTAGAAATTTTGATGGAGGGTACATGTGTTTAGTCTCTATGATTGGGTCTCCAATATCTTCCTTGGTGTCTAAGACTGACATCTACAGGTATTACTTTAGCTTTAGTAACGAAATGTAGGTTACTGGTACCCCCCCCCCCAAAAAATAGGTTGAAGCGCACATCAGTGGCTTCTGCTTTTTTGTTGTAGGAAAGACTAAAAGAAAATGAAGATTATGGTTCCCTTCACAGTTGAGTTCCTGTCCAACATTTTTATTCTGGGGAGGTAACTCTGCTGTTATGGGGAACATGTAGCTGATCTTGAAATGTGGCCAGAAAAGTGGTACCCAGAGAATATCCCTTATAGTATGAACACACTGCAGCAGAGATCATTTTATTTTAATGTACAGGTCATGGTGAGTATTTGTCTTTTCTGTTCACTTTTTTTAGTTGTATGCTGAGTTTATGTTCAAAATGCTCTGTAGAAATGCGGTATCATAAGACATCTGCACTGTTTCTCCTTTTTTTAGTGGGCTAATGCATTAGTAACAGATGGAAAACAGTTATATGAAGCTGAAAAGTCAAAACGTGAATCTTTTGGCAGAGTGTTCGTAAGTACTTTTTCTTCATTACACTGTTTTAATCCCTTAGATTTTTAAATGAAATCAAATAGTTACTGACCTTTTGTGCGATAGAATTTTGCTGCATTTGTTAAATGAATTTGTAGCACAGTTGATGTTTCTAGGATTAAATTATTCAGAGCAGTTTCATTTTGTAACATTTGTATTGTGTGGAAGTTCATGCCTCACATGATCCAGTCCACTTCAACCATAAGGCCCAGCTGCTGCAGGCACTAGTCAGCTCTACATTTGATAACTTTTACAGACTGACACTCCTCACCTGCTGACATGATGCCCTTCCCCTTCTCCCTCCTGTGAATCTTTTTTCTTGCCAAACAGCTGCAGATTGAAGAGTGGCCCTTTGCTTATTTTGAGTAAATTCACAATTTGTGAAACTTTTCACTGGCCATGTTTTCAGTATATTTCCTTGTATTACTGAAAATCTGAATAATTTTTTTTAGGTCAGATCTTTCTAATTTTGAGAGAACTTTCTGCCAGAAAATGTTTTAACCTCCCCTGTTCTCATTGCCTCGAGGCTACCATTTTGTTTTGTGCAGAATTGGGTATTGGCGAATGTTTCAGTTTATTTTTTTTTTATGTCTCCAGATATTTGTTGTGTTTCTGTCTTTTTCATTGGCATTTGGTTGTTGCTGTGTGCTTGTTGCACTTTTTTTTCTTAATTTTGTTTGAATATGGCTGGACAGATAATTAGGATTCATAAAGCACGTGAAGTACAACCACAAAAACCTACTTCAGAATAAGCACTCCTTGTGCATAGTGTGCTTAGGCTCCTTTCTGTTCCAGGAGGACTGTAAGGCTTTAACATATAGGAGAAACAACTTGATTCAGAAGAAATTACCTCATGGAGAAGCCCCTTCAGATGATTCTAATCGTAACAGAAAAAGAAGAACATAGCAGAAATAGGGGAGGAGCCATCTAGGTCCTATTAGAGAGTCTTCATCATTTCTCTAAAAAGGCTAGCCAGAATTGACAGTGGTTTTCCTAGGAATACTTCAGGAGTGCAAATGATTCAAACTGAGAATATAGCTGTATCAGTAGTACCTCAGAATGAAGTGCACATTTTTAAAGGTGTAACTTGCAGAAATAGGTTCATCTCTGTTTTGTGTGTTTCAGAGTCTGAACTGACCATATTTCTTCCCTCAGGCATCACTCTGCCTTGTTGACATGGTCAGCCCTTTCCCTCTAAAATGTCCTTACATTGGTAAACTTGGACTGGGAGAAGATATGAGACACTGATTAATACCAAGATAATGATGAGTGTCATCTTTTCCTCTGCTGGTTCTAGTGAGGTAAGAGAGAGTACTGTTCTTCCTTCTACTTTTAAAGCATCTTGACTAGCTCCTTGTTTGGTGCTAGTAAAGTCAGGGCTGTTGTTACCATTGTAGACAATGAGTTCTATAGTGGGCTGTTGCTCCCACTATAGACCTCGGATTACCAGTCACTTCAGAGTAGGCAGGTGCTGGTAAAATCAGCCAGGTAGTTTTAGTGACAGAGGTATTGATATTGAGGTGCCAACACCATAAAAAATGGCTATCCTTGGGATACATTTCAGGTGTTAATGTCATCATTGTTCAAGTTGTAAGGCTAGAACCTAGATGCATCAAAATCTGGGGCTTTGACATTAATACAGGAGGATGGAGGTTCAACACAGATTTCTTTGGTGTGGATGTCTTCAACGTTCATAGAGTTATTTGTACAGGGTGGCTTATCATTTAAGAGAGTGCAGATTGAAGTAGCATCCATAGACCTCTCATACTTACTGAGCAGTCCCTAGTGCCTGCATTGATATCAATCTCTGCCCCAGACAGCCATGGTTCTGGGTACTAAGCCCCTACATCTTAACTTGTGAGGCAGAGGAGCTGAAAGACAGTAGTAGGATAGGCAGCATATATCGGGGTTAGAGTCTTCCTTATTCTTGGACAGTTGCCCCTCCAGGTGTGCTGAGAAAATGGAAATGCAAGAAGAAACACATAAGCCTCTTCATTAGATTATTTCATTGTGACAACAGATAAAGACAAAGAAAGACATATTCCCCGTTGCTCCCTCCTTATGAACCTAGGTTTGTGGAAAGTCCTAGATTCTGTGGAAGGAAGGATACCCAGCTTACAGATCCTCTTTCTTCTTTGGAAGAAATCCTGCAGGAGGCCTTTCACACTCCTTATCCTTTATCTTGGGTAGTTCCCCCTGCAAATAAGATAATGGCGCTTGGCATGCAGAAGGAATAACAAGAGCCCATTGTCATTCCTACTTTCAAGGAGACCAGACAAGTTCCTGTAGCTCCTTAAAAATGGTACTGTTGGACAAGGACTTTGCCGTCTGCTGTGGCCTTAAAGAGGAAGCATATGCAGCAGAGTCCATCAGTATATCCTCCTTACAAGGAGTCTAGGATGAGGTATCATTTTGGGGAGTGCATTTATGCATCCACTGCTTTCAGTAATATGCCAAACAATTTTTCTCACATGATCCATTGTTAATGTAAGTTGACTGATGAGAAGTCCTGTGTGTTGAAGAATGATTAAATGAATATAAACAGGTTTTGTTGTAAAAGCACAATTCAGTGGCCAGAAAATGTACCTCTGTACCCCAGTACTACTGTCAATGATGATATAACAGTGAGCAGAGATTTCCCTGATTTGATTCTAGTTGTCAGTGCTTTAACAATTGAAATCACCTGTAAGTAGTTAAGGACTTGATTCTGTTTTAGCTGAGAACAGGCTCACTGTTGTAGCCTTCTTGAGAAAACAGCAAGTAATTGAAAAAGAAAGTTGAGAAGTTGCATTCACTAAAATGATTAGGCATGGAAACTTTTATACAGATATCAGTAAGAGTAAAATCTGTTTTACTTCAGTCCATTCAGTGTCCTAAACATTAATGACATAAAATGGGATTTATGGGTTACAGTTCTTCCAGTTTAACATAGTCAAGAAACTTCCAGTCTTTTTCATCCCCTTTTTCTTGCAGAACCACAGTTCACAAGTCTAACTGCATCTAGTGGGGTTAATGCTTTGTAGTTCTCTGACTTATTCACTAATTTCACATGTTGCTGTTTTTCTGATGTTCATCGTGTTACCCTGCTGCAGTCATCACACTTGGGTTATCCTGTCGTCAGGCGGTCCCGCAGTCGGCCGGAATTCCAAAGTCTTGGTCCGGCGTCAGTTGCTGTCGCTTCTTCCCTGACGTCAGTGCACCAGGGGTATATATAATGCATCCGACTCCATTTTCCGCAGTCTTTCTTGCCGCACGGTGCCTGAAGCAGAAGCAGTTCGCAAGTGCCGGTTGGCCGACTCCTGAGATTTTCAAACTCGAATTTCAGACCGAAGTCTTCAGTAAAGCTAAGTACCCCGTTGGGGAAACTTTTCTTGCCTCAGACCAATGTCAGCAAAAGTTAACAATTGTATTTCTTGTGGGAAGCAAATACCTCATAAGGATTTTCATTCTTATTGCATACCTTGCCTAGGCCCAGACCACGACGTCACTAGTTGTTGTTTTTGTGCTAGGTTTAATAAGTGTACTATAAAAAGACGCTTTGATTTCACACAACACTACTTCGGTAGAAAATTTAACTACACTATGCGATCGGAGCAATCGACTATCGGCGTGCACAAAAAACGCAAGGATAAGGACAGGCAGCCTAGGCCCAAGCCAGACTCCGAGGCCTCGGCAGGTCCGGTCTCCGGTTCTCCGGCCTTCAGTGAGGCTCCGACGCAGCCCCTGACTACCGCAGATCTGGAACCCGAGACCGCTTCAGAACTTTTGGCGGAAAGTACCAGGCCGACGCAGCCATTTTGTTCAGCCCTTACCGACGACACTGCTGAAAAAGATGTCGGTGCTGCAGAAACACCTTCGGTTTCTGAAGGCGTCTTCAGACCGACGACGCTCATCATTAAAACGTTTCCTAAGACGAAGACTCCTATCAAACCTAAAAGGACTGCACTTCAGTCCCCTGTTCAAGGCCCCATGCCTAAGAAACAGATGCTCAAAATGGCTGAAGATTTGATCTCTTTAATCAGGGGTTCCTAACCCCCTCCTGACAAAAGGCCTAGACAAGAGGAAGATTATGCATCCTCTGAACAAGTGTCCATTTCTTCAGGCTCCTCTGAGGACCAAGATTACTCCTTCTCCCCTTATGAAGATTCTGATGCTGAAGATTCCATTCCCTCAGCTTCTCCTCCTGAAGACTACTCCTTTGGGGAAACTTTACACACTATGAGGGAACATTTTCACTGGGAAGGTCAGGACTACTCTGACTCTAAGAAAAGGCTCAGAGAGTTTCTTTTACTCCCCCAGCACAGACCACTTGCCATCCCACCAGTTTTAGACGTTGTGGATGATGTTTACTTAGAATCCAGTTTAAACCCAGACTCTCTACCTCCTGCTCCGGCCAAACCTGGCAGATACTATAGAGTGCCTGATTCCCACAAATTTCTTTATAAATGCCCTGTTGCTGATCCAGAGACTATCTCCCAGGGTCCCAAAGGGGCTAAGGCTTCTATGGCAAAAAATCCTGTACCCTCTGAAAGGGACTCCAGAGCACTAGACAGGTGGGGGAAAAAGGTTTACACCTCAGCCACTCTAGCTATGAGGGCACTAAATTGCCAATTTCACATGCTAAAGTATCAGCAATGTCTTATCTCTCAATTAAAACAAAGAATGAGCACTGAATTGAAAGAAATGCAGGATCTGTTGCATGCAACTGAACAGGTGGGCAAATATACTTTACAATGTGGGTTTGATTCTTTGGAGGCTTCCTGCAGAGCAGCTGTCACTGGGTCTGTTATACATAGGCATGCTTGGTTAAAGGAACAAACTCTGCCTGATCATGTTAAAGCAAAACTTCTAGATGCTCCCTTACAGCAGGATGTTCTTTTTGGAGTTAAAGCAGAAGAAGTCTTAAAGAAAATGGAGGATAAGGCAAAATCTATGCAGACAGTCAAAGATTTCCTACAGGTACAGCCCCCTCGCTTCAGCAGAAATTGGCCAACAAAAAATTGGTCCTTTCCAGCTACTGACAGACCACAGAGGGGTAAATACAGACGTCCAAGAGGCAGAAGACAACCACAAGCCCAGTACAAACCTCGCCAATGGGGCACTGCAACACAGAAGGGAGGAGAAGACAGGTCCCAAACTACCAAAAGGCAAACTCAATGACTTGCACCTCATCTGGCCAAGCAACACTCTCTTGGCAGCCCCCTTGGGAGGAAAACTCACACTTTTTTCAGACAACTGGCACATCGTCACAAAGGACAAATGGGTCCTAGACATAATTTCACGAGGATACAGATTCCATTTTCACACCTTGCCAGTGAAAAGAGGAATGCCAAACCTGCCACAAAATCAATGGGCAGAGGCACAAAAACAAATTACAGCTCTCATGGACATGAGAGCCGTTCAACTGGTACCTATTTAAGAGCAAGGTCAAGGATTTTACTCTAGACTCTTTCTAGTGCCCAGAAAGGACAATGCCTGGAGACCAATTCTGGACCTTTCAATTCTAAACACCTTCTTACAAGTACCCAAATTCAAGATGCTAACACTACAGCAGCTTCTTCCCATGTTGGGCAAGGAAGCATGGCTAGTAACGTTGGACCTCAAGGAGGCATACCTACATGTCCCTATCAGACAAAGTTGCAGAAGATACCTCCGTTTCATTGCAGGTTCAACCCATTACCAATTCTCTGCACTGCCCTTTGGTTTATCTACTGCGCCCAGAGTCTTCACAAAATGCCTGGCACCAGTAATTGCATACTGCAGACAAAGAGGAATTCAAATATACCCATACCTGGACGACTGCCTCATCCAAGCAGAAAGCAAGGACATTCTCTTACAGCATCTGCCTCACATTCTACAGTATTTAACTGAGATGTTGCACAAAGGACTTTCTTTTTCTTCCATTAAAATCCATGCTTCAGCTATTTCAGCCCACTACAACACGGATCCACCCTTGTTTTCGCATCCACTTCTAAGGCAGTTCCTCAGAGGGGCAAAAAACATTAGGCCCCCCAGGAGAGCACCTACACCAACATGGGACCACAATTTTGTTCTGGAAAAACGTACGCTACCTCCCTTTGAACCAGCTTTCTCTGCAGAACTACAGTTCCTATCATGGAAGACTGCCCTGCTGCTAGCAATAACTTCAGCTAGAAGAGTATCAGAGCTGCAGGCACTAATGGCAGTGGAATCTTTCCTTATTTTCCATCAAGACAGAGTTTCTCTACGAACTAATCCTTCCTTCATGCCTAAGGTGGTTTCCAGTGTGGCTTTAAATCAAACCATCCACTTACCCACCTTCTTCCCAAATCCACAGAACAAAGGAGAGAGACTGCTGCATTCCTTGGACATTCACAGGCAACTTTGTTACTACTTGGATAAAGCTAAGGCTTTCAGAAAATCTGACCAGCTCTTTGTATCCTATGCTACAGCTTCACAAGGGAAGGCTATATCAAAACAAACCATTTCCAAATGGATAGGACATTGCATTTGTTTCTGCTATACCCATCATGGAAAACCAGTTCCTGCTACCATTAGACCCCACTCTACCAGGGCAACAGCTACATCTACAGCCTTCCTCGGGGGGGGGGTTCCAACCAAGGAGATTTTGGAAGCTGCATCTTGGAGTTCAGTACACACCTTTACCAAACACTATCACTTGCCACTTTACTCTAAGACTAGGGCGGGTTTCGCCACTGCAGTTCTGCAGGGCCTTCTAGCCTCCACTAACCCTCTATGACTCCTCCACCCATCCTTAGCTTTGGGATTCTACCCAAGTGTGATGACTGCAGCAGGGTAACATGATGAACATAGTACAGTTTTGTACCTACCATAAATGTAGATGTTCAAGTGTACACCCTGCTGCAGTCCAGGTTATCCTCCCTCCATCCCCTCTGATCTAACTGGCTAAATCTCTACAATACCTTCCTGATGTATTTGCTTATAGCTGGAGGGGTTTTGTGTTTGTGCAAAATTAACTCAATTTGGTACTAATTACTGACCACCTTTTTGGGGGCACCTGACATCTGGGGCAAGAAAACCTGAAGAAAATGGCGTTGGATGCATTATATATACCCCTGGCACTCTGACGTCAGGGAAGAAGCGACAGCAACCGACGCCGGACCAAGACTTTGGAATTCCAGATGATTGCGGGACCGCCTGACGACAGGATAACCCAAGTGTGATGCCTGCAGCAGGGTGTACACTCGAACACCTACATTTATGGTAGGTACAAAACTGTACTTTTTGTATGGTTCTATTTGGTTAAAATACGTGCTATCATATAAAAACAGACTCCTCAAAACTGATACTGTCAGGGTACTTGTGCACTTTTGCTGACAGCTCATTATCGTTTCACCATCACATCTCCCCATGGAAATCTTTCTGTCTAACCTAACTAATTTCCAAAGGCTTTAGAGCTAAAGAAGTCTTAGTTTAATGGTTCTCATCCCTCATAAGGCTCACCATTGAAGGTAATAATCCCTTCGACATGCATCTTTCTAAGCATGTTGCTGAATTTGAGAAGCCTTAGAGATTTTTGACTAAAAATATCACCAGTGTCAAGTCTTTTAGTTAGCTAATTGGACTTGTATTCAATCTCCTCTCTTTCATGAGTGTTCTTGATTTTGTATTTTGAGACATGAAAGAGCCTACACTGTCCAACCTCCTTCACCTCCATAGAATGTGCAGCTCCTCCACATCTGTCCCACGAACCTCTATCTGCATCAGCAAATAAGATTCAGTGGGTAGGTACCTAACCCAGTGCATTTCATGTCTGTGGAACAAGCTACTCCTGTATGCTAAATAAAGCAGAACCCTTTCAGAGTTAATCTTGTTAATGGGATGGAATTCATATATGTTTCACTGAGTTATCCTGCATAGCCCATCTAAAGACTGAATACTACTGAATCCCGTAATAATTTAATAGTGGCAAGATTCTTAATTGTCTTAGTGACTACTTGCCTCTTATCAGCCTTTGAACATTTAAAGAAGTGCTGTGATAAATTAAACTTAACTTTACCTTGCTGCAGCACAGTTTAATACCACTGTACACCTCCAATGCTGCAGAATGCCACAAAAACAACCAGTCAGAAGCTGTTGGTAATAGAAGAAGACTGAAGGCCAGCCAGTTGGATGAAAGCAGTATTGTTTCTAAATATAGAAAGTTGTCCAGAGCATTAACTCATCCCAAGCAGATCTCTTATACACAAATATTTCTTCCATGTCCTCCTCCTGCCTCCTTTCTTCAGGACTTATGCATGTAAGGAGCATTATTATTCATTGATATGGATGCTGGGGATGATGTACTGTTTTGCTGTCCTCCTTTGAACTGCATCACTAGCATAGTCTCCCCCCCCCAAACTGTTAACAGGGAACAGGTCCTGGTGGTGTTTGCCAGGACCAAAAATACAACTTGAATGGGCCTTGACATTATACCAGGATGCCTCCTAAATAGCTTGAAATATGACCTGTCAGGATCACTCGAGTCGCCTTTTAACTATAGCCTCAAAACAGACTTTGTACTATGAGAATGGAGGAATGCAACAGTTGTCCGACTTCACGACAGTCAACTGACCCCGGAAACTACAGACCCCTTAGCCTGACTAGTCTGTTATGCAAAGCCATGGAACAAATTATCACGGAAATGATCAGCAAAGACATAGGCGGCTTCCAGACACTGGACCCAACCCAGTTTGGCTTTGTCAAGGGAAGGTCATGCCTACTGAACCTGGTGGATTTCTTTTTGAAGTCAAAGTAAACTTTATTGTCGATCAGATATACACAGCAGTGCAAGCTGAACTAAATTACTTTTCTTTGGTGCCTGTGCAAGACATAACAATGAACACACAGTTTGAGTGACAGTAAGACTAATACACATACAGTGATTAAAATGTTAACAAAATAGATTACCACAATTGGACAGGAAGGCATAAGACAATATTGTATTAGTAGGTATTGCAAGACTATGACTTTACATTGGGATTGCTTAGAATATTGCACTTCATCAGTTGTAGTATGATATATTCTGATGTTCATATTCCACATGTATGGAGTGGTGACTCACTTTTGACTATTGCACATTCAGGAAGTAATAGCATAAGAAATCAGGCTAACTGTACCAGTTATTGAAGCAGTTTACAGGAGTGATTACAATAGCTGATACTTCATAGCAAGTGGCATATTGATCTAATTATTCGCTGTCATGCCTGGCATTCAAGTTCGGCAGCCTTATGGATGGAGGGAAGAAGTTCCTGTTCAGTTTAGATGTTTTGCAGTGTAAGCTGGGATACTGCCTGCCTGAGGAAAGGCGGAGGTACTTGCCATGGGCAGAGTGAGTGGGGTCGTTAATCATCTTCCTAGCTGTTCCCACAAACTGAGCCTTGTGCAGATCGTCCATGGATGGGAGCGAGGAACCATTGACTTTTTCTTCTGTCCTCGCTGCCCTCAGGAGACCCTTGTAATCAGATGCTTTGCAGTTACTATACCAAACTATATGATGATGATTGAGTGAATGATCTCGATGGTCCCCCTATAGAAGGCTTTGAGGATGGACTGAGACAGGATTGACTTCCTGAGTTTCCGTACGAAGTGCAGATGATGTGCCGCCTTCTCTGTATGGCTAATGTGAGTTGACCAGGATAGGTCATCTGAGATATGCACCCCCAGGAACTTGGTGTTTTTGACTCTGTCCACTACCACCCCCTTTTTTCCAGAGGTTGCTGTATCTCCTGAGTCCATCATCAAGGCAGTGGATGAGGGAAAAAACCTCGACTTAGCTAATGTCACAGACAGGAGTCAGGAAGTTAGGATTAGTGAGACAACCTCCATTAAGAGACTGGTCACCAGCGGGGTACCTCAGGGTTTTGTGCTGGGACCGCTCCTGTTTGACATATACTTGTCAGAGATAAAAGCTAATTGGCAAGGATCTTTGGCTGAACCATGTTCACAGATGTCAGCAAAATGGTAGCTGTCATTGATTCCCACCCTCCCCAACACAATCATTATACAAGAGGTTGTAACACAAATAGATGATTGGTGCCAAAATCACAGGTTAAAACTGAATACCAAGAAATTCAGTATATTGCCTTGTGGGAAAACTGACATCCGGAATAATTACTCCATTGATAAGACACCCCTAAGAGTTGACATGGTAGTCAGGGATCTGGGAAAATGTGTAGATAGTAATCAGACCTTTGATCAGCATGTGGCCAAGGTAGTAAGAAAATCATTCTTTGTCACGCAGCTTGTAAGTAAGAGCATGGCATTCAGGTCCAAGGATGTCATAGTGTCACTGCCAGACCCACCATTGAGTATAATTCTCCCTTTGGCATGGACCTGACCAGACGTCTGCAACAGTTGGAATGCTCACAAAGGTTCCTTACCAGGTGAATCCAGGGTATAAACACATTGCCATGGAAGGACTACCTTAAAGTCCTGTTTCTATACTCTGCCTCCTACAGGTTACTGTGAGGCAGTCTGTGCCTGACTTAAACGGCCTCCTCATATCCAGCTGTGATGGACCTTTTGCACATCTGCAAAGTGAACAGGATCAAAACTACTAGATCCAAGGATTTAAATTTTGTTTGTGACATAAATAAGACAAATGGACTGTTGGAAGACGTGTGTCAGAGAGTCCCCATGCTCTGGAACAGGCTCCCTATCCATTTGAAGCAGAAGCCACCATGCTCTAGAACAGGCTTCCCATCCATGTGGAACAGAGGCCATCCCTAACCCTATTTAACCATAACCTTGACCAATGGATGGGAAATCAGAAATTCACCCCTATCTGGCCCCCGTGTCTCTGATAAACCGAGACGGACAGTAATGTCCAAACTCTACGTAACGTACCCCTTCCTCATAAATACCCATGATGCATAGGGACACGATTGG